>NC_060173.1:86782278-86866986 GCF_021184085.1 Oncorhynchus gorbuscha
ACAGCAGCCACTGCTCCACCAGACCAGAGTAACCTCCTGAACTACCCACAGCAGCCACTGCTCCACCAGACCAGAGTAACCTACCCTGAACTACCCACAGCAGCCACTGCTCCACCAGACCAGAGTAACCTACCCTGAACTACCCACAGCAGCCACTGCTCCACCAGACCAGAGTAACCTACCCTGAACTACCCACAGCAGCCACTGCTCCACCAGACCAGAGTAACCTACCCTGAACTACCCACAGCAGCCACTGCTCCACCAGACCAGAGTAACCTTTTACCCTGAACTACCCACAGCAGCCACTGCTCCACCAGACCAGAGTAACCTACCCTGAACTACCCACAGCAGCCACTGCTCCACCAGACCAGAGTAACCTACCCTGAACTACCCACAGCAGCCACTGCTCCACCAGACCAGAGTAACCTACCCTGAACTACCCACAGCAGCCACTGCTCCACCAGACCAGAGTAACCTACCCTGAACTACCCACAGCAGCCACTGCTCCACCAGACCAGAGTAACCTACCCATGAAAGTAAACTGCCCACCTGACCAGATGTAACCTACCCTGAACTGCAACTGCTACACCAGACCAGAGTAACCTACCCTGAACTACCCACAGCAGCGACTGCAACACCAGACCAGAGTAACCTACCCTGAACTACCCACAGCAGCCACTGCCCCACCAGACCAGAGTAACCTACCCTGAACTACCCACAGCAGCCACTGCCCCACCAGAACAGAGTAACCTACCCTGAACTACCTACAGCAGCCACTGCAACACCAGACCAGAGTAACCTACCCTGAACTACCCACAGCAGCCACTGCAACACCAGACCAGAGTAACCTACCCTGAACTACCCACAGCAGCGACTGCAACACCAGACCAGAGTAACCTACCCTGAACTACCCACAGCAGCCACTGCAACACCAGACCAGAGTAACCTACCCTGAACTACCCACAGCAGCCACTGCAACACCAGACCAGAGTAACCTACCCTGAACTACCCACAGCAGCCACTGCAACACCAGACCAGAGTAACCTACCCCACAGAACTACCCACAGCAGCCACTGCTCCACCAGACCAGAGTAACCTACCCTGAACTACCCACAGCAGCCACTGCTCCACCAGACCAGAGTAACCTACCCTGAACTACCCACAGCAGCCACTGCTCCACCAGACCAGAGTAACCTACCCTGAACTACCCACAGCAGCCACTGCTCCACCAGACCAGAGTAACCTACCCTGAACTACCCACAGCAGCCACTGCTCCACCAGACCAGAGTAACCTACCCTGAACTACCCACAGCAGCCACTGCTCCACCAGACCAGAGTAACCTACCCTGAACTACCCACAGCAGCCACTGCTCACCAGACCAGAGTAACCTACCCTGAACTACCCACAGCAGCCACTGCAACACCAGACCAGAGTAACCTACCCTGAACTACCCACCAGACCAGAGTACTGAACTCCCACCAGACCAGACCAGAGTAACCTACCCTGAACTACCCACAGCAGCCACTGCTCCACCAGACCAGAGTAACCTACCCTGAACTACCCACAGCAGCCACTGCTCCACCAGACCAGAGTAACCTACCCTGAACTACCCACAGCAGCCACTGCTCCACCAGACCAGAGTAACCTACCCTGAACTACCCACAGCAGCCACTGCTCCACCAGACCAGAGTAACCTACCCTGAACTACCCACAGCAGCCACTGCTCCACCAGACCAGAGTAACCTACCCTGAACTACCCACAGCAGCCACTGCTCCACCAGACCAGAGTAACCTACCCTGAACTACCCACAGCAGCCACTGCTCCACCAGACCAGAGTAACCTACCCTGAACTACCCACAGCAGCCACTGCTCCACCAGACCAGAGTAACCTACCCTGAACTACCCACAGCAGCCACTGCTCCACCAGACCAGAGTAACCTACCCTGAACTACCCACAGCAGCCACTGCTCCACCAGACCAGAGTAACCTACCCTGAACTACCCACAGCAGCCACTGCTCCACCAGACCAGAGTAACCTACCCTGAACTACCCACAGCAGCCACTGCTCCACCAGACCAGAGTAACCTACCCTGAACTACCCACAGCAGCCACTGCTCCACCAGACCAGAGTAACCTACCCTGAACTACCCACAGCAGCCACTGCTCCACCAGACCAGAGTAACCTACCCTGAACTACCCACAGCAGCCACTGCTCCACCAGACCAGAGTAACCTACCCTGAACTACCCACAGCAGCCACTGCTCCACCAGACCAGAGTAACCTACCCTGAACTACCCACAGCAGCGACTGCAACACCAGACCAGAGTAACCTACCCTGAACTACCCACAGCAGCCACTGCTCCACCAGACCAGAGTAACCTACCCTGAACTACCCACAGCAGCCACTGCTCCACCAGACCAGAGTAACCTACCCTGAACTACCCACAGCAGCCACTGCTCCACCAGACCAGAGTAACCTACCCTGAACTACCCACAGCAGCCACTGCTCCACCAGACCAGAGTAACCTACCCTGAACTACCCACAGCAGCCACTGCTCCACCAGACCAGAGTAACCTACCCTGAACTACCCACAGCAGCCACTGCTCCACCAGACCAGAGTAACCTACCCTGAACTACCCACAGCAGCCACTGCTCCACCAGACCAGAGTAACCTACCCTGAACTACCCACAGCAGCGACTGCTACACCAGACCAGAGTAACCTACCCTGAACTACCCACAGCAGCGACTGCAACACCAGACCAGAGTAACCTACCCTGAACTACCCACAGCAGCGACTGATCCACCAGACCAGAGTAACCTACCCTGAACTACCCACAGCAGCCACTGCCCCACCAGAACAGAGTAACCTACCCTGAACTACCCACAGCAGCGACTGCAACACCAGACCAGAGTAACCTACCCTGAACTACCCACAGCAGCGACTGCAACACCAGACCAGAGTAACCTACCCTGAACTACCCACAGCAGCGACTGCAACACCAGACCAGTGTAACCTACCCTGAACTACCCACAGCAGCGACTGCAACACCAGACCAGAGTAACCTACCCTGAACTACCCACAGCAGCGACTGCAACACCAGACCAGAGTAACCTACCCTGAACTACCCACAGCAGCGACTGATCCACCAGACCAGAGTAACCTACCCTGAACTACCCACAGCACAGCCACTGATCCACCAGACCAGAGTAACCTACCCTGAACTACCCACAGCAGCGACTGCTCCACCAGACCAGAGTAACCTACCCTGAACTACCCACAGCAGCCACTGCTCCACCAGACCAGAGTAACCTACCCTGAACTACCCACAGCAGCCACTGCTACACCAGACCAGAGTAACCTACCCTGAACTACCCACAGCAGCCACTGCTCCACCAGACCAGAGTAACCTACCCTGAACTACCCACAGCAGCCACTGCTACTACAGACCAGAGTAACCTACCCTGAACTACCCACAGCAGCCACTGCTCCACCAGACCAGAGTGAACTACCCACAGCAGCGACTGCAACACCAGACCAGAGTAACCTACCCTGAACTACCCACAGCAGCGACTGCAACACCAGACCAGAGTAACCTACCCTGAACTACCCACAGCAGCCACTGCTCCACCAGACCAGAGTAACCTACCCTGAACTACCCACAGCAGCGACTGATCCACCAGACCAGAGTAACCTACCCTGAACTACCCACAGCAGCCACTGCCCCACCAGACCAGAGTAACCTACCCTGAACTACCCACAGCAGCCACTGCTCCACCAGACCAGAGTAACCTACCCTGAACTACCCACAGCAGCGACTGCTCCACCAGACCAGAGTAACCTACCCTGAACTACCCACAGCAGCCACTGCTCCACCAGACCAGAGTAACCTACCCTGAACTACCCACAGCAGCCACTGCTCCACCAGACCAGAGTAACCTACCCTGAACTACCCACAGCAGCCACTGCTCCACCAGACCAGAGTAACCTACCCTGAACTACCCACAGCAGCCACTGCTCCACCAGACCAGAGTAACCTACCCTGAACTACCCACAGCAGCCACTGCTCCACCAGACCAGAGTAACCTACCCTGAACTACCCACAGCAGCCACTGCTCCACCAGACCAGAGTAACCTACCCTGAACTACCCACAGCAGCCACTGCTCCACCAGACCAGAGTAACCTACCCTGAACTACCCACAGCAGCGACTGCTACACCAGACCAGAGTAACCTACCCTGAACTACCCACAGCAGCGACTGCAACACCAGACCAGAGTAACCTACCCTGAACTACCCACAGCAGCCACTGCTCCACCAGACCAGAGTAACCTACCCTGAACTACCCACAGCAGCCACTGCTCCACCAGACCAGAGTAACCTACCCTGAACTACCCACAGCAGCCACTGCTCCACCAGACCAGAGTAACCTACCCTGAACTACCCACAGCAGCCACTGCTCCACCAGACCAGAGTAACCTACCCTGAACTACCCACAGCAGCCACTGCTCCACCAGACCAGAGTAACCTACCCTGAACTACCCACAGCAGCCACTGCTCCACCAGACCAGAGTAACCTACCCTGAACTACCCACAGCAGCCACTGCTCCACCAGACCAGAGTAACCTACCCTGAACTACCCACAGCAGCGACTGCTACACCAGACCAGAGTAACCTACCCTGAACTACCCACAGCAGCGACTGCAACACCAGACCAGAGTAACCTACCCTGAACTACCCACAGCAGCGACTGATCCACCAGACCAGAGTAACCTACCCTGAACTACCCACAGCAGCCACTGCCCCACCAGAACAGAGTAACCTACCCTGAACTACCTACAGCAGCGACTGCAACACCAGACCAGAGTAACCTACCCTGAACTACCCACAGCAGCGACTGCAACACCAGACCAGAGTAACCTACCCTGAACTACCCACAGCAGCGACTGCAACACCAGACCAGAGTAACCTACCCTGAACTACCCACAGCAGCGACTGCAACACCAGACCAGTGTAACCTACCCTGAACTACCCACAGCAGCGACTGCAACACCAGACCAGAGTAACCTACCCTGAACTACCCACAGCAGCGACTGCAACACCAGACCAGAGTAACCTACCCTGAACTACCCACAGCAGCGACTGATCCACCAGACCAGAGTAACCTACCCTGAACTACCCACAGCAGCGACTGATCCACCAGACCAGAGTAACCTACCCTGAACTACCCACAGCAGCGACTGCTCCACCAGACCAGAGTAACCTACCCTGAACTACCCACAGCAGCCACTGCTCCACCAGACCAGAGTAACCTACCCTGAACTACCCACAGCAGCCACTGCTCCACCAGACCAGAGTAACCTACCCTGAACTACCCACAGCAGCCACTGCTCCACCAGACCAGAGTAACCTACCCTGAACTACCCACAGCAGCCACTGCAACACCAGACCAGAGTAACCTACCCTGAACTACCCACAGCAGCCACTGCTCCACCAGACCAGAGTGAACTACCCACAGCAGCGACTGCAACACCAGACCAGAGTAACCTACCCTGAACTACCCACAGCAGCGACTGCAACACCAGACCAGAGTAACCTACCCTGAACTACCCACAGCAGCGACTGCAACACCAGACCAGAGTAACCTACCCTGAACTACCCACAGCAGCCACTGCTCCACCAGACCAGAGTAACCTACCCTGAACTACCCACAGAAGCCACTGCTCCACCAGAACAGAGTAACCTACCCTGAACTACCCACAGCAGCCACTGCCCCACCAGAACAGAGTAACCTACCCTGAACTACCCACAGCAGCCACTGCCCCACCAGAACAGAGTAACCTACCCTGAACTACCCACAGAAGCCACTGCTACACCAGACCAGAGTAACCTACCCTGAACTACCCACAGCAGCCACTGCCCCACCAGACCAGAGTAACCTACCCTGAACTACCCACAGAAGCCACTGCTCCACCAGAACAGAGTAACCTACCCTGAACTACCCACAGAAGCCACTGCTCCACCAGAACAGAGTAACCTACCCTGAACTACCCACAGAAGCCACTGCTCCACCAGACCAGAGTGACCTACCCTGAACTACCCACAGAAGCCACTACTCCACCAGACCAGAGTAACCTACCCTGAACTACCCACAGAAGCCACTGCTCCACCAGACCAGAGTAACCTACCCTGAACTACCCACAGAAGCCACTGCTCCACCAGACCAGAGTAACCTACCCTGAACTATCCACAGAAGCCACTGCTCCACCAGACCAGAGTAACCTACCCTGAACTACCCACAGAAGCCACTGCTCCACCAGACCAGAGTAACCTAACCTGAACTACCCACAGAAGCCACTGCTCCACCAGACCAGAGTAACCTAACCTGAACTACCCACAGAAGCCATTGCTATCACTTCCTGTGATGTTGGTTACCCAGTGGCCTATTTACTGCTGGTCTCTCATGCGCTGTGACCTGCACCCCCTCAATTAGACAGCTAGCAGGCAGAGGAACATTAGCGCTGACCCATTTCCTCCAGTCAACTGGAGCTATGGTGAGCAGTCATCTATGAGATAACCAAGGCAACAACCAAAAGTACAAATACTCCTCCTTGCTATTCATTGGGCCAAACATGAGACCAAACCATTCCATTCTATCTGGCCACCTTGCAGTCCAAACCTAGAACTCAGTTGGGGAACTGGTTTTAGCTTGAGTTAATCTTGGTGCTCTGGGGACAAATGAATGAATGGTAACCCACCCTCAGTTATACATTCAACACAAAACAATGCCAGCAATACATTTCAAAACCACAACACAACATAGCCTATGTGACTTGTAATACTCGATTAATACTCGATTAATAATTAACAGCGACAGCTAGTGCTAGCATATTAGCGCTGGAAGTGCTGGATCCCTATGCATTATTAATAGCATTGATGCTAATTGAAAGTCTTAACTCCACAAATGAAATGTCTGGAGCAGACAATCAGACACCCTGGTATTCTGCAGCCAATGAATCTTATTCTGATGGGAAAAGAGGCTATTTTTAATTTGTCTTTCCATATGCTCAGCTCAACAAATACATAGTCATGGGAGTAAGGTGAGAATTGAGTTCTTGTTTACACTCTGAGTAATCCTGGCAAGCAATATGTTATGTCAGGCTGTACGCTAGACTAGAGCAATTCAAATGTACTATCTCAATGACAGGCCTAATACATGCATTGTTATGTTTACTTATGGATGAAATAATGCGTGATAGCCTCTCTTCCTCTCTTACACTTAAGGCCATAATTGTTTTGTCTGCTGATGTGAGAGCTCTCTCTCTCTCTCTCTCTCTCTCTCTCTCTCTCTCTCTCTCTCTCTCTCTCTCTCTCTCTCAGTCTTGAAATGATTAACATTTATTTTGCCAAGTTGCCAACAATTACCACATTTGCAGTGTATTGCATATTATTGTAAATCTATCGATGGGGTGAAATCATAGGGGACTTTTTGCCAAACATTAGTGTCCACGAGGCTGGGGTTTAAAGAGCGTGGGGGTAGGGGAATCTTCATTTTCAAAACAGCAGTGGAGGAAAAAGTACCTCATTTTCAAACTGGAGTAAAAGTAAAGATCCCTTAAAAGAAAATGACTCAAGTAAAAGTGAAAGTCATCCAGTAAAATACTTATTGGGGTAAAAGTATAAAAGTATTTTTTTCTAAATATACTTAAGTATCAAAAGTAGAAGTATACATTTAAAATGTCTTATATTAAGCAAATCAGATACCACAATTTTGTGTTTTTTTAAATTACGGCCAGGCATGGGCACAGTTCAACACTCAGAAATAATTTACAAACTAAGCATTTGTGTTTAGTGAGTCTGCCAGATCAGAGGCAGTAGGGATGACCGGGGATGTTCTCTTGATAAGTGCATGAATTAGACCATTTTCCTGTCCTGCTAAGCATTCAAAATATAACAAGTACTTTTTGGTTTCAGGGAAAAGGAGTAAAAAGTACATTATTTTCTTTAGGAATGTAGTGGAGTAAAAGTGAAAGTAGTCAAATATATAAATAGTCAAGTAAAGCACAGACACCCCCAAAAAACAACTTAAGTAGTACTTAAAAATATTTGTACTTATGTACTTTACACCACTGGAAAGCAGGTTACGGAAGCATGTGGTAGTACACAGGGGAATGTCTCCTAAAATTACACAATTTTTTACACAAACTTCAGCTGAAGGGAAACCAACCCAGCCAGCAAAATGCTAATTCATATCATAAAAAATGTATGTAGACTAAACCTGAAAGGGATGGATTTTAGGCCTATATCAATTATTGATAAAAAATCTTCAAATAGAATATGACTATGAGACCGCAGCCGGCAGATTGAAAATCACTGCATGAATTCCCTTTCCCAGAAATGGAAAGGGGTTTAGGCTATATCAAAGACTGTACTGTATTTCTAACAATGTCCTCAATGTTTGAAGGCAGGCGCAATCAGGTGGGACCATTCTAGCCAATGAGAGGGCAGATACGTGTGTGAACAACAGGCACAACTAATATCTCTTTCATACACAGACCAAAATCCTACTAATGAATATATCTTAAAGGGGTAGAGCGTAAAAAACATGGAGAAATAAAAGACACCTACAGACCTAGTCACTCAGAAGATCAAAATACAGGTATCAGCTCTGTGCGAATGGGTTTTTCATTAACACGTGTAATGTTTAACACTTCCTGAATTTGAACTGCAAACAGCCCCCATGGTTTAACAACATCCCCCACCTCCCTCCAGATTTGCCAGTTACCACTGATACAGATCCCTTGCCTTTTTAATCTAAAATACCCCATAATGACAAAGCGAAAACAGGTTTTTATAATTTTTTGCAAATGTATTAAAAAAAAAACAGAAATACCTTCTTCACATACAGTAAGTATTCAGACCCTTTGCTATGAGACTGGAAGTTGAGCTCAGGTGCATCTGGTTTCCATTGATCATCCTTGAGGTACCCCCCTATCTACATTGACGGGACAGCAGTAGAGAAGGTGGAAAGTTCCTCCGCGTACACATCACAGACAAACTGAAATGGTCCACCCACACAGCCAGTGTGGTGAAGAAGGCACAACAGCAGGTGAAGAAGGCACAACAGGCGCAACAGTGCCTCTTCAACATCAGGAGTCTGAAGAAATTTGTCTTGTCACCTAAAACCCTCACAAACGTACAGTTGAGAGCATCCTATCGGGCTGTATCACCGCCTGGTACGGCAACTGCACCGCCCACAACCGAAAGGCTCTCCTTTGCAATACACTGCAAGAATGGTGTGGTCTGCACAACGCATCACCGGGGGAAAACTACGTGCCCTCCAGGACACCTACAGCACCCGATGTCACAGGAAGGCCAAAAAGATAATCAAGGACAACAACCACCCGAGCCACTGCCTGTTCACACCGCTACCATCCAGAAGGCGAGGTCAGTGCAGGTGCATCAAAGCTGGGACCGAGAGACTGATAAACAGCTTCTATCTCAAGGCTGTTAAACAGCCATTACTAACACAAAGAGGCTGCTGCCTACATACACTCGAAATCATTGGCCACTTTAATAAATGAATCACTAGTCACTTTAATAATGTTTACATTTCTTGCATTACTCATCTCATATGTATATACTGTATTCTATAGCATCTATTGCATCTTGCCTATGTCGCTTGGTCATCGCTTATCCATATATTTATTTATTTACATATTCTTATTCCATCCCTTTACTTAGATTTGTGTGTATTAGGTAGTTGTTGTGGAATTGTTAGATTACTTGTTAGATATTACTGCACTATCGGAACTAGAAGCACAAGCATTTCGCTACACTCGCATTAACATCTGCTACCAGTAAAATTTGATTTGATTTGATTTTATATCTCCCTCCTTCTCCCTCAGTCTCTTTTACATTCATCTCATCTCCCTTTCACTTTCCATTCTTCCTTGTCCTCCCTATCTCTTCCTCTCTCTCTTCCCTTCATCTACACAGAACAATACATTATTAAGCCTTCAGGGCCTTTACATTGGGTGTGGTTGGCAGCAGGTGTATCAGTTGATGATTCCCACCAGGAGCAAAGACACATACGTAAAAATATAATATTAGTATCCTGGTCACTTCAACAACAAAAACACGTATTCTCACACACGCACGCACGCACGCACGCACGCACGCACGCACGCACGCACACACACACACACACACACACACACACACACACACACACACACACACACACACACACACACACACACACACACACACACACACACACACACACACACACATGGGTCGGACACAGGGGACAATAGAGAGAGAAATTGGGGAGAAGGAGAGAAAGACGGAGCGAGGGAGGAGCCAGAGACAGTTGAGCAACAGGGGGAGGAGATAGAGACAGGGGTGCAGGAAAGAAGAAAATGAAACAAAGCAAGGGGGAAGTGGGTGTGTGTTTCAGGATGTTAACATTGAAAGACTTCCAAGTATACATACATCATGTATAGTATTGTACCTGTAGATGATATGTTTGAGAGTGAGAGACAGTGGCTTTGGGAAAACAACAGCAGATGTGAAATACATTCACCAAAACAGAGAACCATAAAACATGTGTAGACTCCATTTAAACCCCTAAAACATTTCTCTTAGCCAGTCAAACACCAGATATATAATCCTATTCATCCTTGACTCTGAGAAGCCATGCTAACTCTCTATGCTGTATATATGAAAGGGGTAAACCTGCAAGAAAGTGGTAAATAGGGGGCTGTTTGAAAGGGGTCATTATAAACATTGCTGTTTGAAAGGGGTCATTATAAACATTGCTGTTTGAAAGGGGTCATTATAAACATTGCTGTTTGAAAGGGGTCATTATAAACATTGCCTTGTATTTTTACAGGTAATATACCACATCTTCTGAAATGGGTATAGGTTGTTTTTTCCTAAAGTTGCCAGAATGCCAGGGGCGTTACTAGGATTTGAAAACATTCAGGGATTAGCCCAAAGCCAGTAGGGGCATTTTCGACCAAATGTCAACGGCTAAATGCATGAATTTGGTGCACCATGAGATGAACATTGAGCGATTAGAACATTGAGAGATTAGATTTTTGGGAGGTAACTTGCACCTTCCCACCTGCCACAGCAGACACTGCCAGTACTCAATTAAAGTTGTAATTGTGGGTCTCTATACTCTGGAACACTCTCTACTCTGGAACACTCTCTACTCTGGAACACTCTACTCTGGAACACTCTAAACTCTGGAACACTCTCTACTCTGGAACACTCTCTACTCTGGAACACTCTAAACTCTGGAAAACTCTAAACTCTGGAACTCTCTCTACTCTGGAACACTCTAAACTCTGGAACACTCTCTACTCTGGAAAACTCTATACTCTGGAAACCTCTCTACTCTGGAACACACTCTACTCTGGAACACTCTCTACTCTGGAAAACTCTATACTCTGGATGTCATGTTTTGTCTTAGATTGTCTTGTCATTTTGCTTTTCCCTCTGTTCATTTCCCCCTGCTGGTCTTTTTAGGTTCGTTCCCCTTTTTCTCTCTCCCTTCCTCTCTCTCTTCTCTCTATCGTTCCGTTCCTGCTCCCAGCTGTTCCTATTCCCCTTATCAATCATTTAGTCTTCCCACACCTGTTCCCGATCCTTTTCCCTGATTAGAGTCCCTATTTCTCTCCTTGTTTTCCGTTCCTGCCCTGTCGGATCCTTGTCTATTGTTCACCGTGCTGTGTCTGTGTATCGCCCTGTCGTGTCGTGTTTCCCTCAGATGCTGCGTGGTGAGCAGGTGTCTGAGTCTGCTACGTTCAAGTGCCTTCCCGAGGCAACCTGCAGTTCAAGATCGAGTCTCCAGTCTGTTCTTGTCATTACGAGTGGAATTGTGCTTTATGATTTTATTTTTACTTTACTGGATTAAAGACTCTGTTTTCGCCAAGTCGCTTTTGGGTCCTCATTCACCTGCATAACAGAAGGATCCGACCAAGAATGGACCCAGCGACTATGGATTCTCTCTACTCTACTCTCGAGTTCCAGGGAGCGATGCTCGGCAGACACGAGCAGGAATTGTCTGCTGCTCGGCATGCCGTTGAAACCCTGGCCGCTCAGGTCTCCGACCTCTCAGGACAGTATCAGAGTCTTCGTCTCGTGTCACCAGCTACTTCCGGTTCTTCCGAGCCTCCGGAACCTAGGGTTAATAACCCACCATGTTATTCTGGGCAGCCCACTGAGTGCCGCTCCTTTCTCACCCAGTGTGATATAGTGTTCTCTCTCCAACCCAACACATACTCAAGAGAGAGAGCTCGGATTGCCTACGTCATATCACTCCTTACTGGTCGGGCTCGGCAGTGGGGCACAGCTATCTGGGAGGCAAGCGCTGAGTGTACTAACAATTATCTGAACTTTAAAGAGGAGATGATAAGGGTTTTGATCGCTCAGTTTTTGGGAAAGAAGCTTCCTGGTCCCTGTCTTCCCTATGTCAAGGTAATCGATCCATAACGGATTACTCTATAGAGTTTCGCACTCTTGCTGCCTCCAGTAACTGGAACGAGCAGGCGTTGCTCGCTCGTTTTCTGGAGGGACTCCACGCTAAGGTTAAGGATGAGATTCTCTCTCGGGAGGTTCCATCCAGCGTGGATTCTTTGATTGAACTCGCTATTCGCATTGAACGACGGGTAGATCTTCGTCACCGAGCTCATAGAAGAGAGCTCGCGTTAACTGTGTCTCCCCTCTCTCCGACACTACCGTCTTTCCCCACTGACTCAGGTGTTGAGCCCATGCAGCTGGGGGTATTCGCATCTCGACTAAGGAGAGGGAACGGAGAATCACCAACCGCCTCTGTCTCTATTGCGGTTCCGCTGGTCATTTTGTCATTTCATGTCCAGTTAAAGGCCAGAGCTCATCAGTAAGCGGAGGGCGACTGATAAGCGCTACTAGACGGTCCTCTCCGTCAAGTACATGTACTACCTTACCGGTCCATCTACGCTGGACCGGATCGGCAGCTTCCTGCAGTGCATTAATAGACTCTGGGGCAGAGGGCTGTTTTATGGACGAAGCCTGGGCTCGGGAACATGACATTCCTCTCAGACAGTTAGGGGAGCCCACGGTCATGTTTGCCTTGGATGGTAGTCCTCTCCCCAGTATATTATATGAAACACTACCTTTAACCCTCACTGTATCTGGTAACCATAGTGAGACCATTTCTTTTTTGATTTTTTGTTCACCTTTTACACCTGTTGTTTTGGGTCATCCCTGGCTAGTGTGTCATAATCTTTCTTTTGATTGGTCTAGTAATTCTATCCTTTTCTGGAACGTTTCTTGTCATGTGAAGTGTTTAATGTTTGCTATTTCTCCTGTTTGTTCTGTCCCCTCTTCTCAGGAGGAACCTGGTGATTTGACAGGAGTGCCGGAGGAGTATCATGGTCTGCGCACGGTCTTCAGTCGGTCCAGAACCAACTCCCTTCCTCCTCACCGGTCGTATGATTGTTGTCCTGATCTCTTCAAGAAGCGTTTTGCATCCGCTCCTATCCTTGTTGCACCTGACGTCACTAAACCGTTTATTGTTGAGGTTGACGCGTCGGGGGTGGGCGTGGGAGCCATTCTGTCCCAGCGCTCCGATACTGACGATGGGGTCCACCCTTGTGCGTATTTTTCTCATCGCCTGTCACCGTCGGAACGTAACTATGATGTGGCTAACCGCGAACTGCTCGCCATCCGTTTAGCCCTAGGCAAATGGCGACAGTGGTTGGAGGGGGCGACCGTTCCTTTTGTCGTTTGGACTGACCAAAAGAACCTTGAGTACATCCGTTCTGCCAAACGACTGAATGCGCATCATGCTCGTTGGGCGTTGTTTTTCGCTCGTTTCGAATTCGTTATTTCTTATTGCCCGGTACTAAGAACACCAAGCCTCATGCTTTATCCCGTCTCTTTAGTTCTTCTGTGGCTTCTACCGATCCCGAGGGATCCTTCCTGTTGGGCGTGTTGTCGGGTTGACTGTCTGGGGAATTGAGAGACAGGTTAAGCAAGCACTCACGCACACTGCGTCGCCGCGCGCTTGCCCTAGTAACCTTCTTTTCGTTCCTGTTTCTACTCGTCTGGCTGTTCTTCAGTGGGCTCACTCTGCCAAGTTAGCTGGCCATCCCGGCGTTCGGGGTACGCTTGCTTCTATTCGCCAGCGGTTTTGGTGGCCTACTCAGGAGCGTGACACGCGCCGTTTCGTGGCTGCGTGTTCGGACTGCGCGCAGAAGAAGTCTGGTAATTTTTTTTCTGCTTCTGCTCCTGGTCTTGCTGGGTTTCAGTCTGTTCCCTGCCATCGCATCTCTCCTGTTCTTGTTCCTGCCCTTGCTGTGTCTCAGTCTGTCCCTAGTTGTTACTCTCCTGGCCTGTTTGGTCCTGTTTGCTCTAAAGCTTTCAGTTCTCTACCCGTGTCCCATTTTTTTTTTAGAGTAGTACCCTAGTTTCCCTTTTTTTTCGTTTTT
This sequence comes from Oncorhynchus gorbuscha, assembly GCF_021184085.1. Classification (NCBI taxonomy): domain Eukaryota; kingdom Metazoa; phylum Chordata; class Actinopteri; order Salmoniformes; family Salmonidae; genus Oncorhynchus; species Oncorhynchus gorbuscha. The sequence goes on from NC_060173.1 coordinate 86,796,763, forward strand.
CCGTTACGGTCCTGAGGAGAGGAGTTGGGTTCTTTCTCGGGACGTGCTGGACCGTTTGTGATCTATGATTTCCTCCGTTGCAGCCAGTGTTCCTCCTCGAGAGCGCCAGGAGGCGCTCGGTGAGTGGGGGGGTACTGTCATGTTTTGTCTTAGATTGTCTTGTCATTTTGCTTTTCCCTCTGTTCATTTTCCCCCTGCTGGTCTTTTTAGGTTCGTTCCCCTTTTTCTCTCTCCCTTCCTCTCTCTCTTCTCTCTATCGTTCCGTTCCTGCTCCCAGCTGTTCCTATTCCCCTTATCAATCATTTAGTCTTCCCACACCTGTTCCCGATCCTTTTCCCTGATTAGAGTCCCTATTTCTCTCCTTGTTTTCCGTTCCTGCCCTGTCAGATCCTTGTCTATTGTTCACCGTGCTGTGTCTGTGTATCGCCCTGTCGTGTCGTGTTTCCCTCAGATGCTGCGTGGTGAGCAGGTGTCTGAGTCTGCTACGTTCAAGTGCCTTCCCGAGGCAACCTGCAGTTCAAGATCGAGTCTCCAGTCTGTTCTTGTCATTACGAGTGGAATTGTGCTTTATGATTGTATTTTTACTTTACTGGATTAAAGACTCTGTTTTCGCCAAGTCGCTTTTGGGTCCTCATTCACCTGCATAACACTGGAACCCTCTCTACTCTCGAACACTCTAAACTCTGGAACACTCTAAACTCTGGAACACTCTCTACTCTGGAAAACTCTAAACTCTGGAACACTACTCTGGAACACTCTCTACTCTGGAACACTCTCCACTCTGGAACACTCTCTACTCTGGAACGCTCTCTACTCTGGAACTGTGACGAATTCTGCCGAAGCCAGGCTTTCTTGTTTTTTATATTTCATTTTTATTTTACCCCTTTTCCGTGGTATCCAATTGTTTTTAGTATCTACTATCTTGTCTCATCGCTACAACTCCCGTACGGGCTTGGGAGAGACGAAGGTTGAAAGTCATGCGTCCTCCGATACACAACCCAACCAAGCCTCACTGCTTCTTAACACAGCGCGCATCTAACCAGCACCAATGTGTCGGAGGAAACACTGTGCACCTGGCAACCTTGGTTAGCGTGCACTGCACCCGGCCCGCCACAGGAGTCGCTGGTGTGCGTCGCCCCACGGACCTCCCGGTTGCGGCCGGTTACGACAAAGCCTGGGCGCGAACCCAGAGTCTCTGATGGCAAAGCTGGCGCTGCAGTACAGCACCCTAAACCACTGCGCCACCTGCGAGGCCTCATGTCACCGGCTTTCTAGCTACCGCCGATCCACTTTCATTTTCCATTTGTTTCGTCTTTGTTTCACTCACCTGTTTACAATCCCACAATCACCTGTTCATTATTTAACCCTCTGTTCCCCTCATGGTTTTTGTGAGTGATTGTTTATTTTGTATTTTCGGTCTGTCATGATGTGCGTGTATTTGTTACTTTGTATATTCTCATTTTTGAGGAAAGTATGATTGATTACTCATATCGGCTGTCCTGTACCTGGCTCTCTTCAGCAGTTACACCTAGGACCCATTGCAGGAACACTCTCTATTCTGGAACACTCTCTACTCTGGAACACTCTCTACTCTGAAATAGTCTGAAATTACAATGCAAAAAATAAATCCTATGTGTAGCACCTTTAACATCTCGAAAACGCAACAACAATAGGAAGTAAGTAGCTAAGTGAATAACAAGGGTAATAAACATGAAAAATTGAAAGAAAAGCACATTTTTTGTCCATTAAAATAACATCAAATTGATCAGAAATACAGTGTAGACATTGCTAATGTTGTATATGACTATCGTAGCTTGAAACAGAATAATATATTTAATGGAATATCTACATAGGCGTACAGAGGCCCATTATAAGCAACCATCATATCTTTGTTCCAATGACACGTTGTGTTAGCTAATCCAAGATTACCATTTTAAAAGGCATCATTAGAAACTCATGTTGCACAGCTGAAAACTGTTGTTCCTAATAAAGAAGCAATAAAACTGGCCTTCTTGAGACTAGTTGAGTATCTGGACCATCAGCATTTGTGGGTTCGATTACAAATTCAAAATTGCCAGAAACAAATAACTTTCTACTGAAAATCTGCAGTCTATTCTTGTGCTGAGAAATGAAGGCTATTCCATGCGAGAAATTGCCAAGAAACATCTTATACAACGCTGTGTACTACTCCCTTACAGAACAGCGCAAACTGGCTCTAACCAGAATATAAATAGGAGTGGGAAGCCCCGGTGCACAACTGAGCAAGATGACATTAGAGTGTCTAGTTAGAGTGTCTACATTAGAGTGTCTAGTTTGAGAAACAGACGCCTCACAATTCCTCAACTAGCAGCTTCATTAAATAGTACCCGCAAAACACCTGTCTCAATGTCAACAGTGAAGCGACGACTCCGGGATGCTGGCCTTCTAGGCAGAGTTGCAAAAAATATATATATTTCTCAGACTGGCCAATAAAAATAAAATATTAAAATGGGCAAAAGAACACAGACACTGGACAGAGGAACTCTGTCTAGAAGGCCAGAATCCCGGAGTCGCCCCTTCACGGTTGATGTTGAGACTGGTGTTTTGCGGGTACTATTTAATGAAGCTCAACAGTTTCCCGAGTGTATCAAGAATGGTCCTCCACCCAAAGGACATCCAGCCAACTTGACACAACTGTGGGAAGCTGGAGTCAACATGGGCCAGAATCTATGTGGAATGCTTTTGACACCTCGTTGAGTCCATGCCCCAATGAATTGAGGCTGGGGGTGCAACTCAATATTAGGAAGGTGAGAGAGAGAGCCTCAAATATCACATTAATTTGTACATATCCACTGTATACATGAAATGGGGCAAAGTTTGTTCCTGTTTTAGCACTGTCTTTGGTCATATTCGTGTGGGTCAAACAAACCTCCCTAATGGTTGGTTGACAGTAGAACATCCCCCAATGCAGGTGATGGCAATATGAAGTTGGTGCAGAGCAAGTGCAGAAACTTGCAGTCGACTGAAGTCAAAACTTCTTGACCTTTAATCTCCCAAGTGGCGCAGCAGTCTAAGGCACTGCATCACAGTGTTAGAAGTGTCAATACAGACCCTGGTTCAATCCTGGGCTGTATCAAAAGTGTGATCGGGAGTCTCATAGGGAGGTGTACAATTGGTCCAACATCATCTGTGTTAGGGGAGGGCGGTCATTAGATACAAATGTATTCTTAACTGACTTGCCTAGTTAAATAAAGGTGAAACAATCACATGATTTTTGTAAAGTTCATGCAGTCAACATCTAGGCACAAATCAAATAATTGTATCCACATAATGCAACACATTTTGGAAGGCTGTGGGTGACCAAACAGTGATACACTTGAACATGCCCATTGACAAACAAAAGTACTGTAAGGGGTCGAAGGGTCAAGGGACTTGAGTGGTCCACTGAGTTGTAAAATCTCGACCAATCACAGCAGGCACTACATCACTCCAGGTGCTTCTTGCAGTGACTGCTATTGCCTAGCGCAGTATATTGTATTGTTTAAATTCTTGCATAGCGCAAGTGATGTGTGGTTATGGAAACTCATCAGACTGAAATGTAATAAAATAAAATAAAATCTATAAAATAAATGTTGACCAGCAAAAGGTATGGGGCTGGATCAAAAACACCTGGGGCTAATGCCCTGGGAGCCCAGACCTAACGACACCAATGAATAATGCCACGTGCATCCACTTAATCCACCTAAACATTACGAAACTTCTATTTCGATCACATAAGCCTCACATAATTCGGCACGATAGACCATACAAAAAAGGTCTTATCTCACGCGAACAGATTTTGGGCGGAGTAAATTGCCTCTTCCTCTCTCGAATAAACCGTTATGTCGCATACAGATTCATTTTCATTGAAATCAGCATGGGGTGAAAGAAATTGCACTACGCAGGCGCAGCATTCTGACGTATGGAGGCAAACAGCTATTCGTATGTGCACCATAACAGAGCAAAAAGAGACCGAGACTGGAGGGAAAGACATATGAAAATAGATTTATAGTAAGGAAAAGAAGAAGAAAAAACACCAAGCGGAACCAGTGAAAATAAGCTCTTCAAGCATTTTCAATTATCAGTTTAGGAAACTTTTATTCGTTGTGAAAAAAGGGACATTCCCGAAAACGATTGCCGCGTTCATGTGCTAGTCGGAACTTGTTAACTGGCTGTATTTCTACATGTGCACGTTCAACCAGGTTGCAAGTCGAACATGTCAGAGTTCCCAGTTCCGACTAACGCGAGAACGCAGCATAAGCAGCAAGAATAGCTGCATCACATTACTCGGTTGCATGGCTGTCCAAAATGACATGAAAATCAAAACAGCCAACTGAAAGACCGCTGCTTTCTCGCGCTCATACAGATGGAGAGACAGAGCGCTCGTGAGCGATGGATGCGTGGATAGAGATGAACATTGGGTAGCGTCGGTAAAGATCCAAGGAAACTGGAAAGTGGACAGTAAATAATTGCAAACGGGGAGCTGTCAAAATAATGGATTTTAGCGTGCTACGGAATCTCATCAGCAGATACGTAAGTAGAGGATCGATCAACGTCGCAATGTTACATTGTATTCCGGTAACATCTGCAGCTAACGTTCTGTTACATATTCGTTACATATTAACTAACATCACAACATTGTTCACTTTTTGAAACACAGACGTGGGTTGTTTAGGCCGGAAAACATGTGATCAAGGGTTTGTCACAGCAAAACGGCAGTGGAAATGGACTCCCGCCAGGCTTCGGTACTTTGTTTTCGAGATGAATTTCGGAAGTGCCAGAAAGGTCCAGATGTATTGGAAGAGTGTGAGGAATTGAGATTAACTTGGCTGGTCGTTTTCTTTCCCAGAGGCCAGAAACAACACACCTGATATAATTGTCTAACCAACTTATTCTTTATGTAAACCAGGTGTGTTGGTGCAGGGCAAGAAAGAAACCCTTCAAATAATTTATCAGTTCAAGAGGCTTTATTGGCATGGGAACATATTTTAACATTGTCAACACAAATTAAACAATATACAAAAGTGAAATAAACTTTCAAAATGAACAGTAACTAGACTAAAGACATTACAAATGTCATATTATGTATATATACACAGTGTTGTAATGATGAGCACATGGCTAAAGTACAAAAGGGAAAATAAATATATAAATATGGGTTGTATTTACAATGGTGTTTGTTCACTGGTTGCCCTTTTCTTGTGGCAACAGGTCACAAATCCTGCTACTGTGATTGCACACTTAGCTATTTCACCCAATAGATATGAGTTGATCAAAATCAGGATTGTTTTAGAATTCTTTGTGGATCTGAGGGAAACATGTGTCTCCAATATGGTCATACATTTGGCAGGAGGTTAGGAAGTGCAGCTCAGTTTCCACCTCGTTTTGTTCTTGAGAGTCAGGTCTGCCTATGGCGGCCTTTGTCAATAGCAAGGCTATGCTCACTGAGTCTGTACAGACAGTAGTCAAAGCTTTCCTTAAGTCAAATCAAATTTTATTTGTCACATACACATGGTTAGCAGATGTTAATGTGAGTGTCGCGAAATGCTTGTACCTCTAGTTCCAACCATGCAGTAATATCTAACAAGTAATCTAACCTAACAATTTCACAATAACTACCTTATATACACAAGTGTAAAGGAATTCATAAGAATATATACATAAAAATATATGAATGAGTGTTGGCCGAACGGCATAGGCAAGATGCAGTAGATGGTACCAACAACGACGAGACGGCCTACAGGGAGGAGGTGAGGGCCCTCGGAGTGTGGTGTCAGGAAAATAACCTCACACTCAACGTCAACAAAACTAAGGAGATGATTGTGGACTTCAGGAAACAGCAGAGGGAACACCCCCCTATCCACATCGATGGAACAGTAGTGGAGAGGGTAGCTAGTTTTAAGTTCCTCGGCATACACATCACAGACAAACTGAATTGGTCCACTCACACTGACAGCGTCGTGAAGAAGGCGCAGCAGCGCCTCTTCAACCTCAGGAGGCTGAAGAAATTTGGCTTGTCACCAAAAGCACTCACAAACTTCTACAGATGCTCAATCGAGAGCATCCTGGCGGGCTGTATCACCGCCTGGTACGGCAACTGCTCCGCCCTCAACCGTAAGGCTCTCCAAAGGGTAGTGAGGTCTGCACAATGCATCACCGGGGGCAAACTACCTGCCCTCCAGGACACCTACACCACCCGATGTTACAGGAAGGCCATAAAGATCATCAAGGACATCAACCACCCGAACCACTGCCTGTTCACCCCGCTATCATCCAGAAGGCGAGGTCAGTACAGGTGCATCAAAGCTGGGACCGAGAGACTGAAAAACAGCTTCTATCTCAAGGCCATCAGACTGTTAAACAGCCACCACTAACATTGAGTGGCTGCTGCCAACACACTGTCATTGACACTGACCCATCTCTAGCCACTTTAATAATGGGAATTGATGGGAAATGATGTAAATATATCACTAGCCACTTTAAACAATGCTACCTTATATAATGTTACTTACCCTACATTATTAATCTCATATGCATATGTATATACTGTACTCTACATCATCGACTGCATCCTTATGTAATACATGTATCACTAGTCACTTTAACTATGCCACTTTGTTTACTTTGTCTACACACTCATCTCATATGTATATACTGTACTCTATACCATCTACTCTATGCTGCTCTGTACCATCACTCATTCATATATCCTTATGTACATATTCTTTATCCCCTTACACTGTGTATAAGACAGTAGTTTTGGAATTGTTAGTTAGATTACTTGTTGGTTATCACTGCATTGTCGGAACTAGAAGCACAAGCATTTCGCTACACTCGCATTAACATCTGCTAACCATGTGTATGTGACAAATAAAATTTGATTTGATTCGATTTGATTTGATGGTATAGAGTACAGTATATACAGTGCCTTGCGAAAGTATTCGGCCCCCTTGAACTTTGCGACCTTTTGCCACATTTCAGGCTTCAAACATAAAGATATAAAACTGTATTTTTTGTGAAGAATCAACAACAAGTGGGACACAATCATGAAGTGGAACGACAGTTATTGGATATTTCAAACCTTTTTAACAAATCAAAAACTGAAAAAAGTTCAAGGAGGCCAAATACTTTCGCAAGGCACTGTACATATGAGATGAGTAATGTAGGGTATGTAAATATTATATAAAGTGGCATTGTTTTAAGTGATTAGTGATACATTTATTACATCAATTTTTCCATTATTAAAGTGGCTAGAGTTGAGTCAGTATGTTGGCAGCAGCCACTCAATGTTAGTGATGGCTGTTTAACAGTCTGATGGCCTTGAGATAGAAGCTGTTTTTCAGTCTCTCGGTCCCCGCTTTCATGCACCTGTACTGACCTCACCTTCTGGATGATAGCGGGGTGAACAGGCACTGGCTCGAGTGGTTGTTGTCCTCTATGATCTTTTTGGCCTTCCTGTGACATCGGGTAGTGTAGGTGTCCTGGGGGGCAGGTAGTTTGCCCCCGGTGATGCATTGTGCAGACCTCACTACCCTCTGGAGAGCCTTATGGTTATGGGTGCAGCAATTGCCGTACCAGGCGGTGATACAGCCTGACAGGATGCTCTCGATTGTGCATCTGTAAAAGTTTGTGAGTGTTTTTGGGTCAAACTGTGAGTCAGTTTGGGTCAGTCACAGTGGTCAGGTATTTCTGCCGCTGTGTACTCTCTGTTTAGGGCCAAATAGCATTCTAGTTTATTCTGTTTTTTTTGTTTTGTTAATTCTTTCCAATATGTCAAGTAATTCTTTTAATTTTCTCATGATTTGGTGATTTGGTTGGGTCTAATTGTGTTGTTGTCTTGGGGCTCAGTGGGATCTGTTTGTGTTTGTGAACAGAGCCCCAGGACCAGCTTACTTAGGGGACTCTTCTCCAGGTTCATCTCTCTGTATAGGTGATTGCTTTTTTATGGAAGGTTTGGGAATCGCTTCCTTTTTAGGTGGTTGTAGAATTTAACAACTCTTTTCTGGATTTTGATAATTAGCGGGTATCGGCCTAATTTTGCTCTGCGTGCATTATTTGGTGTTTTGCGTCATACACAGAGGATATTTTTGCAGAATTCTGCATGCGGTCTCAATTTGGTGTTTGTCCCGTTTTGTGAATTCTTGGTTGGTGAGCAGACATCACAACCACAAAGGGCAATTGGTTCTAGAACCGATTCAATCATTTTTAGCCAGATCCTAATTGGTACTTCAAATGTTATGTTCCTTTTGATGGCATAGAAGGTCCAGGTGTGAGAATCTTTGCAGAAGATCTAGGTGCTGCTGTAGGTCCTCCTTGGTTGGTGACAGGAGCACCAGATCATCAGTAGACATTTGACTTCAGATTCTAGTCGGGTGAGGGTGCTGCAGACTGTTCTAGTGCCCTCACCAATTCGGTGATATATATATGTTGAAGACATATGGCCCTGTGGGAAGACATGTTTTTTTTGCAAATTTTAACCACACACTTGGTGTTTGTGTACATGGATTTTATAATGTCGTATGCTTTTTCCCCAACACAATTTTCCATCAATTTGTATAGCAGACCCTCATGCCAAATTGAGCATGAGAAGACTTTGCCTTTGTTTTGGTTTGTTTGTTGGTCAATTAGGGTGTGCAGGGTGAATACGTGGTCTGTCGTACGATAATTTGGTGAAAAGACAATTTGACATTTGCTCAGTACATTGTTTTACGGATCAAATGTACAAGTCTGCTGTTAATAAAAATGCAGAGGATTTTCCCAAGGTTGTTGTTGGCGCATATCCCACGGTAGTTATTGGGGTCAAATTTGTCTCAACTTTTGTGGTTTAGGGTGATCAGTCCTTGGTTCCAAATATTGGGCAAGATGCCAGAACTAAAGATGATGTTAGTTTTTTTTAGTATAGCCAATTGTAATTTGTTGTCTGTATATTTGATCATTTCATTGAGGATACCATCAACACAACAGTCCTTTTTGGGATGGAGGGTTTTTATTTTGTCCTGTAGTTCATTCAAGGTAATTGGAGAATTAGATTACTTGTTGGTTATCACTGCATTGTCGGAACTAGAAGCATTTGATTTGATTTGAAATCAAGTTGGTCACCAAGAAATAAAACTCAGTTGTATCCCAACTGCTACTTGTCAGTATTCAAAAACCCATTCGCGAGCATCTTATGTCCCACCGTGACCTGTTTTGTAGCATGATTCCTTATGAAACACTGCCAGACAGATGCACACTAGATAGTGAGAAAGTTGTCAAAATCTTAACAGCACTGAAGCACACACGTCGCCACTCGCCGGTGACTTGATAAGATGACTGCAGCCTGGCTGCTCAATGTGCTTGCTAGCTACTACTTGCTAGCTTCATTGACAAACACATAGTTGGAAATTAGCTAGCTAACAAGTGATTTTGGGCACTGATAAACAGTGTGTAGCTTGTGCATTATTTTTTATAGTTTGACAGCTTGCAGATGATGACGTTTTAGACATGTTATTGTTCTCAGGAATCAGTCCTGAGCGCGCAGCCAGACTTTCCTGACTCAGTAGACTATATGCAGTGCACTGAATAGTTTTTCATCCACATTTTTTTACTTGAGATAATACTACACCAAACATCTTAGCTGGATTTAGAATTGCAACACTAAGACCTCAGCATAAACGTCTAAATCTATTACAGATTTCTTGATTTGTATTACAGTTAATTCAGATTATTTTACTGTGTTGTTGCTAAGGTGACTCGGGAGGGACAAACAACTGTACTTGCCAGGGTACAATATACAAACATAACACACCCAAGACAACTCTCGTGTTTAGCTTCAGTCATGGCCGCTAGCATTTCTTAATGAGCAATCCTTAAAACAAGGCCAAATCAGGAAGTGCAGTCACCCTTTTGTGTGTGTGAGAGAGAGGCAGATATCAGGAAGGAAAGTCCAACAGAAAATGACATCAATTTGATGTATAATCAATGGGCTGAACAGGAGCAGAGCTGGAAATGGCTGTGCTGAGTGTTGATGACCATGAGTTACAGTATTACCGGTAAGAGCACTAATGTCACTGTCATTAACACAGTCTGCTATCTGCACAGAAAGGAAGCAGCTCGACGCTAATGAGAGAGGGTAACCGTGATACGAAGCAGGCTGCTGACTTTGTCTCAAATTATAACCTACACAGTACACAACCTTTTTTTAAATGACATTTTCTTACAGAGTTCAAAGATAAAATAGTAATCACATAGTGCATCTACTTCTGACCAGAGAACATGCAGTAGCCTATGCGGTGAACTATAGGGCATAGGGTTTAGACTAGATATTAGAGGTTGTACGATTAATCGGTATGGTCGATTAATTAGGGCCGATTTAAAGTTTTCATAACAATCGGAAATTGGTATTTTTGGGCGCCAATTTTGCTGATAAAAAAAAATATATATATATATACAGTGGGGCAAAAAAGTATTTAGTCAGCCACCAATTGTGCAAGTTCTTCCACTTAAAAAGATGAGAGAGGCCTGTAATTTTCATCATAGGTACACTTCAACTATGACAGACAAAATGAGAAAAGAAATCCAGAAAATCACATTGTAGAATTTTCTATGAATTTATTTGCAAATTATGGTGGAAAATAAGTATTTGGTCACCTACAAACAAGCAAGATTTCTGTCTCTCACAGACCTGTAACTTCTTCTTTAAGAGGCTCCTCTGTCCTCCACTCGTTACCTGTGTTAATGGCACCTGTTTGAACTTGTTATCAGTATAAAAGACACCTGTCCACAACCTCAAACGGTCACACTCCAAACTCCACTATGGCCAAGACCAAAGAGCTGTCAAAGGACACCAGAAACAAAATTGTAGACCTGCACCAGGCTGGGAAGACTGAATCTGCAATAGGTAAGCAGCTTGGTTTGAAGAAATCAACTGTGGGAGCAATTATTAGGAAATGGAAGACATACAAGACCACTGATAATCTCCCTCGATCTGGGGCTAAACGCACGATCTCACCCCGTGGGGTCAAAAGGATCACAAGAACGGTGAGCAAAAATCCCAGAACCACACGGGGGGACCTAGTGAATGATCTGCAGAGAGCTGGGACCAAAGTAACAAAGCCTACCATCAGTAACACACTACGCTGCCAGGTACTCAAAACCTGCAGTGCCACACGTGTCCCCCTGTTTAAGCCAGTATATGTCCAGGCCTGTCTGAAGTTTGCTAGATAGCATTTGGATGATCCAGAAGAAGATTGCACAATTGGTGGCTGTCTAAATACTTTTTTGCCCCAGTGTATATATATATATAGATATAGCCACTTTGTTTACATACTCATCTCATATGTATATACTGTACTCGATACCATCTACTGTATCTTGCCTATGCTGCTCTGTACCATCACTCATTCATATATCTTTATGTACATATTCTTTATCCCCTTACACTGTGTATAAGACAGTAGTTTTGGAATTGTTAGTTAGATTACTTGTTGGTTATTACTGCATTGTCGGAACTAGAAGCACAAGCATTTCGCTACACTCGCATTAACATCTGCTAACCATGTGTATGTGACAAATAAAATTGGATTTGATTTGAGTTTAGGCAGCCTGGCTCATTGCGAACTAATTCGGCAGAATTTCACGTAATTATGACATAACATTGAAGGTTGTGCAATGTAACAGCAATATTTAGACTTAGGGATGCCACCCGTTAGATTAAATATGGAATGGTTCCGTGTTTCACTGAAAGAAAAAAAAAAATGTTTTTGAAATGATAGTTTCCGTATATGACCATATTAATGACCTAAGGCTTGTATTTCTGTGTGGTATGTTATAATTAAGTCTATGATTTGATAGAGCAGTCTGACTGAGCGATGGTAGGCAGCAGCAGGCTCGTAAGCATTCATTCAAACAGCACTTTTTGTGCATTTTGCCAGCAGCTCTTCGCAAGCACAGCGCTGTTTTTGACTTCAAGCCTATCAGCCTAATGGCTGGTGTAACCGATGTGAAATGGCTAGCTAGTTAGCGGGGTGCGCGCTAATAGTGTTTCAAACGTCACTCGCTCTGAGACTTGGAGTAGTTATTCCCCTTGCTCCGCAAGGGCCGCGGCTTTTGTGGAGCGATTGGTAACGCTGCTTCGAGGGTGGCTGTTGTCGTTGTGTTCCTGGTTCGAGCCCAGGTAGGAGCGAGGAGAGGGACGGAAGCTATACTGTTACACTGGCAATACTATAGTGCCTATAAGAACATCCAATAGTCAAAGGTATATGAAATACAAATGGTATAGAGAGAAATATTCCTATAAATACTATATTAACTACAACCAAAAATCTCTTACATTGGAATATTGAAGTCTCATGTTAAAAGGAACCACCAACTTTCATATGTTCTCATGTTCTGAGCAAGGAACTGAAACGTTAGCACTTTTACTTTTCCAACACTTTGTTTTTGCATTATTTAAACCAAATTGAACATGTTTCATTATTTATTTGAGGTTAAATAGATTTTTATTGATGTATTATATTAAGTTAAAATAAGTGTTCATTCAGTATTGTTGTAATTGTCATTATTACAAATAAATAAATAAAAATCGGCATCAGCTTTTTTGGTCCTCCAATAATCGTATCGGTATCGGCGTTGAAAAATCATAATCGGTCCACCTCTACTAAATATGGTCCTAATGAGAGAAGGGAACAGTGATAGGAGGCTGACCTCTCAGGCTCTCTGAACATACAGTGCAACCTCCATTAAAACCTGCCTACACTGGGTGTCTATCTTTGTTTTGTAGAGTGTGTGTATGGACGGCAGCTTGACTGATGCCCTGCTGGGTGTGATGTCAGGGGAAATAAGATTCACTAGTGTGAGGAGGTCACAGAGCTCACCTCTCATCCCTCACTTCATCCCTCACCCTGCCCCCTCTCCCTCTCTTCAGTCTTATATCACCATGGCAACATGAAGTTGAAGTGGTGATCCATCCATCCATTCTTCTCTTAGCTTGTTCTCCTAGGCTACAGGTATACACTCTAGGTAGGTGTTAATAACTTCTTATGGCTGCAGGGGCAGTATTGAGTAGCTTGGATGAAAGGTGCCCAGAGGTGCCCAGAATAAACTGCCTGCTCCTCAGTCCCAGTTGCTAATATATGCATATTATTATTCATATTGGATAGAAAACACTCTGAAGTTTCTAAAACTGTTTGAATGATGTCTGTGAGTATACAGAACTCATATGGCAGGCAAAAACCTGAGAAGAAATCCAAACAGTAAGTGGGAAATCTGAGGTTGGTCGATTTTCAGCCCAGCACCTATTGAATACACAGTGGGGTATTGGTTATGTTGCACTTCCTAAGGCTTTCACTAGATGTCAATCGTCTTTAGAAACTTCTTTGAGGATTCTATTGTGAAGTAGGACAGAATGAGAGAGGAATAAGTCAGAGGTCTGCCAGCAGTCATGCGCTGGTCACGTGCATTTCACATGAGAGGTATCTCCCGTTCCTTTGCCTTTCTGAACACAAAGGAATTCTCCGGTTGGAATATTATTGAAGTTTTATGTTAAAAACATCCTAAAGATTGATTCCATACATCGTTTGACATGTTTCTACGGACAGTAACGGAACTTTTTGACATTTCGTCTGCAACTAGGGAACGCGCTTCATGACTATGGATTTGTTTACCAAACGTGCTAACAAAAATAGCTCTTTGGACATAAATGATGGACATTATCGAACTAAATCAAACATTTAATGTGGAACTGGGATTCCTGGGAGTGCATTCTGATGAAGATCTATAATGAATATGTATAATGCTATTTATGACTAATGTTGACTACCCAAAATGGTGGATATCTTTTTGGCTGCTTTGTTGTCTGAAAGCTGTACTCAGATTATTGCATGGTTTGCTTTTTCCGTTAAAAAAAAAGAAATCTGACACAGCGATTGCATTAAGGAGAAGTTTATCTCTAATTCCATGTGTAACAGTTGTATTTTCATCAACATTTATAATGAGTATTTCTGTAAATAGATGTGGCTCTCTGCACAATCACCGGATATTTTTGGAACTAGTGAACAACGTGCCAATGTATACTGAGATTGTTTTATATAAATATGCACTTTATCAAACAAAACATATATGTATTGTGTAACATGAAGTCCTATGAGTGTCATCTGATGAAGATCATCAAAGTTTAGTGATTAATTTTATCTCTATTTGTGCTTTTTGTGACTCCTCTCTTTGCCTGGAAAAATGGCAGAATTTTTCTGTTACTTGGCGGTGACCTAACAATCCTATTTGAAATCGGACACTTTGGTATGATTAACAACAAAATTACCTTTAAAATGCTATAAGATGCATGAATGTTTGAGGAATTTTAATTATGAGATTTCTGTTGTTTGAATATGGCACTCTGGACTTTCATAGGCTGTTGTCATATCAATCCCGTTAACGGGATTGCAGCCCTAAGAAGATTGAAAGGTCAACTAGAGACTGTACGGCTAGTTGTTTACTATGTCTTGTTAACTTATTGATGTTTTACATTATTGTCATGTAGCAGATGCTCTTACCCAGAGCAACTTACAGGAGCAATTAGGGTTAAATGCCTTGCTCAAGGCCGCATCATCAGATGTTTTTCACGAGGTTGTCTCGGAGATTCAAAACCAGTGAACTTTCGGTTACTGGCCCAATGCTCTTAACGACTTGGCTCCCTGCCACTGTAGTTTTGGGCATTTCCATGTAAAAGGACCCATGAGCACCAACATGATTTTTATAGGAGCATATCAAATTGGGTGTCAAATGAAAGCTAAGAGTCTATATTGTTGGGAAATTAAAGCATAAATACATCAACCATTTTCCATCTTAAAAATGAGGCATAAGTAAAGGCTTTGATTTCTGAATAAACAGATGGAAAAGGGGTCTTAGGAAACATCTACCAGGAAAAAGTTTTAAAAGGTACCAGAAATAGGGTTGCACATTTTGGGGAATATTCAGAGGTGGAAATATATGGGAATTAACGGGAATATATGGGAAATATATGCAAATTAATATTAATACCATTTTTAAATGTAGATGTTTTTTGCATTGGATATATTTACTATATCATATGGAGACGGAAACATAAATCTTTTAACTTATCATAAGTAGACATAATTGCAAAGGATGAAATCCTTCCAATAGAAATCAAAAATACAATTTAGTTATGAATTGAACTTTAATTAAATGAGTTGACTCTTCACATGGGATGATTTCACTGAACAACAAAAGAAAGGGAATATTGAATGATCCCCAATGATCTATCACATCTCCCCAAAACATTTTCAACATAGATCTGTAAAATGATAGTCTATAAATTAAAGCTTTGGTGGTCTTCCTCTCAGGCTTCCATGTCTTCTCTCTGGACCTCCTCAATGTCCACCTCTTGAACATCAGACTAAGGCCTCATCTTCACTGTCACTTTCCAACCTTGTTGAGGATTGCTTGTTGTCAGGCTCAAAAAGCCTCAAATTTGCCCGGATGGCCATCAATTTTTCAACCCTTGCAATGGTCAGCCTGTTGCATGCTTTGGTGTGTGTGTTCCCAAACAAGGACCAGTTGCGCTCTGAGGCGGCTGATGATGGTGGGATTTGGAGGATGATGGAGGCAACAGGGGAAAGAGCCTCAGATCCACAAAGTCCCTTCCACCAGGTGGCTGATGAGTTGTGTTGGCACGACTGCCATATTGCATCTCCATCCCAAAGCCCTTGCTTGGATGTGTACTTCTCCAGACTGCCAAGAACCTTGCCCTCATCACGGCCAAGGTGGCGAGACACGGTAGTGAGTGATGAAACCATAGGCCTTGTTTATCTCTGACCCAGACAGGATGCTCTTGCTAGCATACTTGGGATCCAACATGTATGCTGTGGCGTGTATGGGCTTCAGTCAGAAGTCTTCATGCTCTTTGATGTATTTCAGAACTGCAGTTTCCTCTTCTTGGAGCAACAGTGAAGTGGGCAGGGCAGTACAGATTTCTTCTCTTACATCTGCAAGCAGAGTCTAAACATCAGACAGGATGTCATTGTCTCCCTCAATCCTTGCAATGTCTACTGCTATAGGTTTCAGGAGTTTCAAGCTGTTTACCACTCTCTCCCAAAATATATCATCCAGGAGGATCCTCTTGATGGGGCTGTCCATATCGGCAGACTGATATGGCTATTTCTTGGAGAGAATCTTTCCCCTCCAGGAGACTGTCAAACACGATGACAACACCACCCCAACGGGTGTTGCTGGGCAGAGCGTATCCACTGTTTTCAGTGCCATGATGTCCTAGAGGAGCAGCTTAATGCATGAGCAGCACAGCCAATGGGTGTGATGTGAGGGTAGGACTCCTCCACTCCTCCACCAAGCAGCCTTCATGTTCGCAGCATTGTCTTTCACCAGTGCCAATGCCTTCTATAAGTTTATGAAACATTGCATTGTGCCTTATAATTCTGTTACCATAACTCCACTTATGTGTAAGATATTTTCTAACATCTCTCCCTCATGAGGGAGGACAATACAAGTTAATAGAAGTAACAATTAATGGTAGACCTACCAATTAGTTATTGTGATTTTACTGATGTCAATTTTGTTTACTAATTATCAAGTGATTAAAACTTGGAATTCCATTACAAAATTGGTAACCAAAAAATCTGTAACGGAATTACTGAAGCTGAATTGGCTACAATGGGAAATCATAAAAATCACTCACCACAGTCACCTGCTAGTGTCCTCCCTTCCACTGGCATACTGTTATGTTCAGCTCATAACTGTTTTTTTTCTCTTTCTGGTTTCTGGTGGTCAAACCAAGACAGTTGACTGTGAATCCCAATCACCCCTCCTCGCCCCTACGTGTTGCTGACAAAACGCAGAGGGTGACTTCAGAGTGGCAATTGTGCATATGGCAGAGGTGTGCGTGAACGTGCAAATGGAGGGGCGAGGGGAAGGGAGTGATTTGGGATTCACTCTGTCTGGACAACCCCTCCCTATCTCTCCCTCTTTCCATCTTTCTTTCTTGGCCTTTCTCTCTCTCTCTCTCTCTCTACAGTCATGGCCAAGTTTTGAGAATGACACAAATATTAATTTCCACCATGTTTGCTGCTTCAGTGTATAGATATTTTTGTCAGATGTTACTATGGAATACGGAAGTATATTTACAAGCATTTCAGTGTGTGTCAAAGGCTTTTATTGACAATTACATGAAGTTGATGCAGAGTCAATATTTGCAGTGTTCACCCTTCTTTTTCAAGACCTCTGCAATCCGCCCAGGCATACTGTCAATTAACTTCTGGGCCATTCTTGCATAATCAATGCTTGGAGTTTGTCAGAATTTGTGGGTTTTTGTTTGTCCACCCGCCTCTTGGGGATTGACCACAAGTTCTCAATGGGATTAAGGTCTGGGTAGTTTCCTGGCCATTGACCCAAAATATCGATGTTTTGTTCCCCGAGCCACTTAGTTATCACTTTTGCCTTATGTCAAGTTGCTCCATCACCAAACTGTTCCTGGATGGTTGGAAGAAGTTGCTCTCAGAGGATGTGTTGGTACCATTCTTTATTCATGGCTGTGTTGTAAGGCAAATTCTGAGTGAGCCCACTCCCTTGGCTGAGAAGCAACCCCACATATGAATGGTCTTAGGGTGCTTTACTATTGGCATGACACAGGACTGATGGTAGCGCTCACTTTTTTCCGGATGTCCTAAACAATCGGAAAGGGGATTCATTAGAGAATTATTTTACCCTAGTCCTCAGTAGTCCAATCCCTGTACCTTTTGCAGAATATCAGTCTGTCCCTGATATTTTTCCTGGAGAGAAGTGGCTTCTTTGCTGCCCTTCTTGACACCTGGCCATCCTCCAAAAGTCTTCACCACACTGTGTGTGCAGATGCACTCACTCCTGCCTGCTGCCATTCCTGAGCAAGCTCTGTACTGGTGGTGCCCCGATCCCGCAGCTAAATCAACTTTAAGAGACAGTCCTCGCGATTGCTGGATTTTCGTGGGCGCCCTGAAGCCTTCTTCACAACAATTGAACAGCTCTCCTTGAAGTTCTTGATGATCCGGTAAATGGTTGATTTAGGTGCTGTAACGGCGTTCGTCTGTTGAAAGAAGAGAGTCGGACCGAAATGCAGCGTGTAGGTTACTCATGACTTTAATGAAATAAATCGCTGTACATGAAATAACTGAATACTAAATAAAAAACAACAGAACGGAACGTGAAACTAATTACAGCCTATCTGGTGACTACAACACAGAGACAGGAACAAACACCCACGAAATACAAAGCGAAACTCAGGCTGCCTAAATACGGTTCCCAATCAGAGACAACGATAAGCACCTGACTCTAATTGAGAATCGCCTCAGGCAGCCAAGCCTATACCACACCCCTAATCAGCTGCGATCCCAAATAATACAAACCCCAATACGAAACACAACATATAAACCCATGTCACACCCTGGCCTACCCAAACATATAACAAAAAACACAAAATACAATGACCAAGGCGTGACAGGTGCAATCTTACTGGCAGCAATATCCTTGCCTGTGAAGCCCTTTTTGTGCAAAGCAATCATGACGGCACGTGTTTCCTTGCAGGTAACCATGGTTGACAGAGGAAGAACAATGATTCCATGCACCACCCTCCTTTTGAAGCTTTCAGTCTGTTATTCGAACTCAATCAGCATGACAGAGTGATCTCCAGCCTTGTCCTCGTCAACACTCACACTTGTGAGAATCACTGACATGATGTCAGCTGGTCCTTTTGTGGCAGGGCTGAAATGCAGTGGAAATGTTTTTTTGGGGTTCACTTAATTTGCATGGCAAAGAGGGACTTTGCAATTAATAGCAATTCATCCGATCACTCTCCATAATATTCTGAAGCATATGCAAATTGCCATCATACAAACTGAGGCAGCAGACTTTGTGAAAATTAATATTTGTGTCATTCTCAAAACTTTTGACAATGACTGTAGTTAATGTCATCTCTCCCAGCTCTTACTGACACCTACCCATGAGCCCCATCTCTTTCAATTTACTGTAACCAGCATCCTCATCCACTGAGCTCCGACCGACTCTGGACATCCATGGACATCGAAAGTAGAGGTCGACCGATTAATCGGTTCATAACAATCGGAAATCAGTAATTTTTGATGCTGATTCTTTTATTTATCTTATTTTTTTTTACACCTTTATTTAATCTTTATTTAACTAGGCAAGTCAGTTAAGAACACATTCTTATTTTCAATGACGGCCTAGGAACGGTGGGTAAACCGCCTTGTTTAGGGGCAGATCGACAGATTTTTACCTTGTCAGCTCAGGGATTCAATCTTGCAACCTTACGGTTAACTAGTCCAACACTCTAACCACCTGCCTCATGAGGTGCCTGCCTGTTACGCGAATGAAGTAAGAAGTCAAGGTAAGTTGCTAGCTAGCATTAAACTTAATCAATCATAATCACTAGTTATAACTACACATGGTTGATGATATCACTAGTTTATCTAGCATGTCCTGCGTTGCATATAATCGATGCAGTGCGCATTTGCAAAAAAGGACTGTCGTTGCTCCAACGTGTACCTAACCATAAACATCAATGCCTTTCTTAAAATCAATACACAGAAGTATATATTTTTAAACCTGAATATTTAGCTAAAAGAAATCCAGGTTAGCAGGCAATGTTAAACAGGTGTAATTGTGTCACTTCTCTTGCGTTCATTGCACGCAGAGTCAGGGTATATGCAACAGTTTGGGCCACCTGGCTCATTGCAAACTAATTTGCCAGAATTTTACATAATTATGACATAACATTGAAGGTTGTGCAATGTAACCGGAATATTTAGACTGATGGATGCCACCCGTTAGATAAAATACGTTATTTCACTGAAAGAATAAATGTTTTGTTTTCGAGATGACAGTTTCTGGATTCGACCATATTAATGACCTAAGGCTCATATTTCTCTGTGGTATTATGTTATAATTAAGTCTATGATTTGATAGAGCAGTCTGACTGAGCGATGGTGGGCACCAGCAGGCTCATAAGCATTCATTCAAACAGCACTTTCGTGCGTTTTGCCAGCAGCTCTGCTGTTTATGAAATCAAGCCTATCAACTCCCGAGATTAGGCTGGTGTAACCGATGTGAAATGGCTAGCTAGTTAGTGGGGTGTGCCCTAATAGCTTTTCAAACGTCACTCACTCTGAGACTTGGAGTAGTTGTTCCCCTTGCTCTGCATGGGTAACGCTGCTTCGAGGGTGGCTGTTGTTGATGTGTTCCTGGTTCGAGCCCAGGTAGAAGCGAGGAGAGGGACAGAAGCAATACTGTTACACTGGCAATACTAAAGTGCCTATAAGAACATCCAATCGTCAAAGGTATATGAAATACAAATGGTATAGAGAGTGATAGTCCTTTAATAACTACAACCTAAAACTTCTTACCTGGGAATATTGAAGACTCATGTTAAAAGGAACCACCAGCTTTCATATGTTCTCATGTTCTGAGCAAGGAACTTAAACGTTAGTTTACATGGCATATATTGCACTTTTACTTTCTTTTCCAACACTTTGTTTTTGCATTATTTAAACCAAATTGAGCATGTTTCATTATTTATTTGAGGCTAAATTAATTTTTATTGATGTACTATATTAAGTTAAAATAAGTGTTCATTCAGTAATCGGCCGAGGTACCGATACCGCTTGATGGGCACTTCTTACATATCATACGGTCAAGCTGCTTCCACAACAGCTCAATAGGGTTGCGATCCGGTGACGATGCTGGCTACTCCATTACAGACAGAATACCAGCTGACTGCTTCTTCCCTAAATAGTTCTTACGTAGTTTGGAGCTGTGCTTTGGGCCATTGTCCTGTTGTAGGAGGAAATTGCCTCCAATTAAGCGCCGTCCACAGGGCATGGCGTTGCAAAATGGAGTGATAGCCTTCCTTCTTCAAGATCCCTTCTACCCTGTACAAATCTCAAAATGTACCACCACCAAAGCACAACAATGTCTACACTGTATTTCTGATCAATGATGTCATTTTAAAATGGACCCAAAAAACCAGGACATTTCTAAGTGACCCCAAACCTTTGAATGGTAGTATAGAATAGGTTCCGACTTGGTCCAGTCCAGTCCGTCTGTGGACGTTAACATCAAGGCCGGGGTGGACTGACCAAACAAATGTCAACTACTTTCAAGTATGTTTTCATGGAAAACAAGGACATTTCTAAGTGATTCCAAACTGTTAAACGGTAGTGTACGTTTCACAAGTTTGGATAGTACAGTCAATACAATACTGTGGTACATTAAAGTATTGTACTGTACTACACTGTACTAAACTCGCTTGTACTCTACTGTATTACACTGTACTGAACTCTGTCCTGCTCTGCTCTTCTGTGCTGGTCTGTATTGTACTGTACTGCACTCTACTGTGCTCTGCCCTGTGATGTCCAAACGTGTAAAACATGAGACATTCATATCCATAATTATGCATTTATGTGTAGTACAGATCAGGGAACCATTATGTAAATTTGTTACCGGGTGTAAATCCACTTCAATTACTTTAGTTCAGTAACCAGTGGAGGAGAGGAGTGCAGAAGCTATGTAGAGGCTTGGTTGGGTTTAGTGTGACATTTATTCACTTTACAGCCCCAGGTGCCAGGCTGTGGTCAGGCGTTAGCGGCAGCTAGTGATGAAAGGGAAATTTCAGCTCTGTGTTAGCGCCAATGCTAACCTGGCAGAGGGCTAAAGGCAATCTATTCCTGTCTCTGCTCCCTCTCCCTGGGGCTGAGCCCCTGTGAAGAGAGGGGGTGGTGTAAAACCTAGCTGCCAGTCTTTAGGGGCAGAGTAGTGTATGTGAGGGGGCAGTGTGGGATTAAGTGTTTTATTCATCTAGACTTTACAGTTAAAACAAAGGACTTGATGTTTGCCTCTTTGCAGTTCTGTCCATCTAAGTCATGCCTGGTGTTTATAGCAGGTCTACATTGATATTGATGTTATGTGCTGTTTCCTTTCTGTCTGTTTGCCATTAGTGAGTCTTGTCTCTCATTCCTTCACCTCCTGTAATAGAAATGGACCTCCTTTGATGTAGAAAGAATATCAGGTCCTGTCCTACCTTATACTACACTCGCTCTTTGTAAGGCTCGACTCTTTCTCTCTCCTCTGTTCCTCTCTGGTGGACCCATGCTGTGTTGCCATGACGATTAATGATATATCAGTGGTGGCAGCATGAGTGTGACTGCAGAGAGATCTGACTGCGTGGTGGTATAGCTGCTCAGACAGACAGACATGTCTGAGCGGTGCTGCTCGTCTCTCCCAGTTTTCTACAGAAGACTTTGGCCAACTTTGAGCGTTCCATTTGTCTTTGAGCATTTCATTTTTTGTATTTTTTAAATTTTATTTCACCTTTATTTAACCAGGTAGGCAAGTTGAGAACAAGTTCTCATTTACAATTGCGACCTGGCCAAGATAAAGCAAAGCAGTTTGACACAAACAACGACACAGTTATATATGGAGTAAAACAAACATACAGTCAATAATACAGTATAAACAAGTCTATATACAATGTGAGCAAATGAGGTGAGAAGGGAGGTAAAGGCGAAAAAGGCCATGGTGGCAAAGTAAATACAAAATAGCAAGTAAAACACTGGAATGGTAGATTTGCAGTGGAAGAATGTGCAAAGTAGAAATAAAAATAATGGGGTGCAAAGGAGCAAAATAAATAAATAAATACATGAAATACAGTAGGAAAAGAGGTAGTTGTTTGGGCTAAATTATAGGTGGGCTATGTACAGGTGCAGTAATCTTTGAGCTGCTCTGAGGGAGATAAGTGTTTCCAGTTTCAGAGATTTTTGTAGTTCGTTCCAATCATTGGCAGCAGAGAACTGGAAGGAGAGGCGGCCAAAGAAATAATTGGTTTTGGGGGTGACTAGAGAGATATACCTGCTGGAGCGTGTGCTACAGGTGGGAGATGCTATGGTGACCAGCGAGCTGAGATAAGGGGGGACTTTACCTAGCAGGGTCTTGTAGATGACATGGAGCCAGTGGGTTTGGCGACGAGTATGAAGCGAGCCAGCCAACGAGAGCGTACAGGTCGCAATGGTGGGTAGCATATGGAGCTTTGGTGACAAAACGGATTGCACTGTGATAGACTGCAATCGAATTTGTTGAGTAGGGTATTGGAGGCTATTTTGTAAATGACATCGCAGAAGTCGAGGATTGGTAGGATGGTCAGTTTTACAAGGGTATGTTTGGCAGCATGAGTGAAGGATGCTTTGTTGCGAAAAAGGAAGCCAATTCTAGATTTAACTTTGGATTGGAGATGTTTGATATGGGTCTGGAAGGAGAGTTACAGTCTAACTGTCATGCAGGTGAAGGAGGACCCAAACGCGACTTAACAGAAACAGAGTTTATTAATGTTCAAAACCGAATAACTGAAATCCTCTAGATTAGTAGAGGGGAAAACAACTGGAGAAGCGGCCACAGACTGCAGGTCGCCGGTAGGCGCAGGCCGTAGTCAACTGAGACACCTGCTCACACGCAGCGTCTGAAGAAGGCACAAAACACGACAGGACAGGGTGATACACAATCACGGCAAAAAACACGACAGGACAGGGCGAAACGTTTTCACAGCATCGTGAATACAATGCAAGGAACCGACGGAACAGGAACGGATTACAAAGGAATAAATAGGGAATCTAATCAGGGGAAAGGATCGGGAACAGGTGTGGGAAGACTAAATGATGATTAGGGAATAGGAACAGCTGGGAGCAGGAACGGAACGACAGAGAGAAGAGAGAGCGAGAGAGTGAGAGAGGGAGGGGAGAGAGAGGGATAGGAGGGAAAGAACCAAATAAGACCAGCAGAGGGAAACGAATAGCATGGGGAGCACAGGGACAAGACATGATAATAAATGACAAACATGACAGTACCCCCCACTCACCGAGCGCCTCCTGGCGCTCTCGAGGAGGAACACTGGCAGCAACGGAGGAAATCATAGATCAAACGGTCCAGCACGTCCCGAGAAAGAACCCAACTCCTCTCCTCAGGACCGTAACGAAAAACGATAAAAAGGAAACTAGGGTACTACTCTAAAAAAAAAAATGAGAACTAGGGACAGACTGAGACACAGCAAGGGCAGGGACAAGAACAGGAGAGATGCGATGGCAGGGAACAGACTGAGACCCAGCAAGACCAGGAGCAGAAGCAGAAAAAAATTACCAGACTTCTTCTGCGCGCAGTCTGAACACGCAGCCACGAAACGGCGCGTGTCACGCTCCTGAGTCGGCCACCAAAAGCGCTGGCGAATAGACGCAAGAGTGCCTCGAACACCGGGATGACCAGCTAACTTGGCAGAGTGAGCCCACTGAAGAACAGCCAGACGAGTGGAAACAGGAACGAAAAGGAGGTTACTAGGACAAGCGCGGTACGCAGTGTGCGTGAGTGCTTGTTAACCTGTCTTTCAATTCCCCAGACTGTCAACCCGACAACACGCCCATAAGGAAGAATCCCCTCGAGATCAGTAGAAGCCACAGAAGAACTAAACAGACGGGATAAGGCATCAGGCTTGGTGTTCTTGCTACCCGGACGGTAAGAAATCACAAACTCGAAACGAGCGGGAAACAACGCCCAACGAGCTTGACGGGCATTAAGTCGTTTGGCAGAACGGATGTACTCAAGGTTCTTATGGTCTGTCCAAACGACAAAAGGAACGGTCGCCCCTCCAACCACTGTCGCCATTCGCCTAGGGCTAAGCGGATGGCGAGCAGTTCACGGTTACCCACATCATAGTTGCGCTCAGATGGCGACAGGCGATGAGAAAAATAAGCGCAAGGATGAACCTTATCGTCAGACTGGAAGCGCTGGGATAGAATGGCTCCCACGCCTACCTCTGAAGCGTCAACCTCGACAATGAATTGTCTAGTGACGTCAGGAGTAACGAGGATGGGAGCGGACGTAAAACGTTCTTTTAGAAGATCAAAAGCTCCCTGGGCGGAACCGGACCACTTAAAACACGTCTTGACAGAAGTAAGAGCTGTGAGAGGGGCAGCAACTTGACCGAAATTACGAATGAAACGCCGATAGAAATTAGCGAAACCTAAAAAGCGCTGCAACTCGACACGTGACCTTGGAACGGGCCAATCACTGACAGCTTGGACCTTAGCGGAATCCATCTGAATGCCTTCAGCGGAAATAACAGAACCGAGAAAAGTAACGGAGGAGACATGAAAAGAGCACTTCTCAGCCTTTACGTAGAGACAATTCTCTAAAAGGCGCTGTAGAACACGTCGAACGTGCTGAACATGAATCTCGAGTGACGGAGAAAAAATCAGGATATCGTCAAGATAGACAAAAACAAAAATGTTCAGCATGTCTCTCAGAACATCATTAACTAATGCCTGAAAAACAGCTGGCGCATTGGCGAGACCGAACGGCAGAACCCGGTACTCAAAATGCCCTAACGGAGTGTTAAACGCCGTTTTCCACTCGTCCCCCTCTCTGATGCGCACGAGATGGTAAGCGTTACGAAGGTCCAACTTAGTAAAGCACCTGGCTCCCTGCAGAATCTCGAAGGCTGATGACATAAGGGGAAGCGGATAACGATTCTTAACCGTTATGTCATTCAGCCCTCGATAACACGCAGGGGCGCAGAGTACCGTCCTTCTTCTTAACAAAAAGAACCCCGCCCCGGCCGGAGAAGAAGAA
The DNA here is from genome assembly GCF_021184085.1 of Oncorhynchus gorbuscha. NCBI lineage: Eukaryota > Metazoa > Chordata > Actinopteri > Salmoniformes > Salmonidae > Oncorhynchus > Oncorhynchus gorbuscha. Next base: position 86,822,443 of record NC_060173.1, read on the forward strand.
GGCACTATGGTACCGGCGTCAAGAGACACAGACAAATAATCCTCGAGAGCCTTACGTTCGGGAGCCGACAGAGAGTATAGTCTACCTCGAGGAGGCGTGGTCCCTGGAAGGAGATCAATACTACAATCATACGACCGGTGAGGAGGAAGGGAGTTGGCTCGGGACCGACTGAAGACCGTGCGCAGATCATGATATTCCTCCGGCACTCCTGTCAAATCGCCAGGTTCCTCCTGAGAAGTAGGGAGAGAAGAAACGGGAGGGATGGCAGACATTAAACACTTCACATGACAAGAAACGTTCCAGGATAGGATAGAATTACTAGACCAATTAATAGAAGGATTATGACATACTAGCCAGGGATGACCCAAAACAACAGGTGTAAACGGTGAACGGAAAATCAAAAGAAATAGTCTCACTGTGGTTACCAGATACTGTGAGAGTTAAAGGTAGTGTCTCAAATTTGATACTGGGAAGATGACTACCATCTAAGGCAAACATGGGCGTAGGCTTGTCTAATGGTCTGAAAGGAATGTTATGTTTCCGAACCCATGCTTCGTCCATGAAACAACCCTCAGCCCCAGAGTCAATCAAGGCACTGCATGTAGCACCCGAACCGGTCCAGCGTAGATGGACCGACATAGTAGTACAAGATCTAGATGAAGGGACCTGAGTAGTAGCGCTCACCAGTAGCCCTCCGCTTACTGATGGGCTCTGGCCTCTTACTGGACATGAAATAACAAAATGTCCAGCAACTCCGCAATAGAGGCACAGGCGGTTGGTGATCCTCTGTTCCCTCTCCTTATTCGAGATGCGAATCCCTCCCAGCTGCATGGGCTCAGTCTCAAAGCCAGAGGAGGGAGATGGTTGCGATGCGGAGCAGGGAAACACCGTTGATGCGAGCTCTCTTCCACGAGCCCGGTGACGAAGATCTACCCGTCGTTCTATGCGGATGGCGAGAGCAATCAAAGAGTCCACATCTGAAGGAACCTCCCGGGAAAGAATCTCATCCTTAACCGCTGCGTGGAGTCCCTCCAGAAAACGAGCGAGCAGCGCCGGCTCGTTCCACTCACTAGAGGCAGCAAGAGTGCGAAACTCAATGGAATAATCCGTTATGGACCGTTCACCTTGGCATAAGGAAGCCAGGGCCCTAGAAGCCTCCTCACCAAAAACTGAACGGTCAAAAACCCGAATCATCTCCTCTTTAAAGTTCTGGAATCTGTTAGAGCAATCAGCCCTTGCCTCCCAGATAGCTGTGCCCCATTCTCGAGCCCGGCCAGTAAGGAGTGAAATGACGTAAGCAACCCGAGCTCTCTCTCTAGAGTATGTGTGGGGTTGGAGAGAGAACACAATCTCACACTGCGTGAGAAAGGAGCGGCACTCAGTGGGCTGCCCGGAGTAGCAAGGTGGGTTATTAACCCTGGGTTCTGGAGGCTCGGCAGGCCAGGGAGTAACAGGTGGCACGAGACGTAGACTCTGGAACTGTCCAGAGAGGTCGGAAACCTGAGCGGCCAGGTTCTCCACGGCATGGCGAGCAGCAGACAATTCCTGCTCGTGTCTGCCGAGCATGGCTCCTTGGATCTTGACGGCAGTGTAAACAGCGTCTGAAGTCGCTGGGTCCATTCTATGGTCGGTTCCTTCTGTCATGCAGGTGAAGGAGGACCCAAACGCGACTTAACAGAAACAGAGTTTATTAATGTTCAAAACCGAATAACTGAAATCCTCTAGATTAGTAGAGGGAAAACAACTGGAGAAGCGGCCACAGACTGCAGGTCCTTCGGGTAGGCGCAGGCCGTAGTCAACTGAGACACCTGCTCACACGCAGCGTCTGAAGAAGGCACAAAACACGACAGGACAGGGTGATACACAATCACGGCAAAAACACGACAGGACAGGGCGAAACGCAATCACAGCATCGTGAATACAATGCAAGGAACCGACGGAACAGGAACGGATTACAAAGGAATAAATAGGGAATCTAATCAGGGGAAAGGATCGGGAACAGGTGTGGGAAGACTAAATGATGATTAGGGGAATAGGAACAGCTGGGAGCAGGAACGGAACGACAGAGAGAAGAGAGAGCGAGAGAGTGAGAGAGGGAGGGGGAGAGAGAGGGATAGGAGGGAAAGAACCAAATAAGACCAGCAGAGGGAAACGAATAGCATGGGGAGCACAGGGACAAGACATGATAATAAATGACAAACATGACACTAACCAGACACCTAAGTATTTGTAGTTGTCCACGTATTCTAAGTCAGAGCCGTCCAGAGTAGTGATGTTGGACAGGCGGGCAGGTGCAGGTAGCGATTGGTTGAAGAGCATGCATTTAGTTTTACTTGTATTTAAGAGCAATTGGAAGCCACGGAAGGAGAGTTGTATGGCATTGAAGCTTGCCTGGAGTGTTGTTAACACAGTGTCCAAAGAAGGGCCAGAAGTATACAGAATGTTGTCGTCTGTGTAGAGGTGGATCAGAGACTCACCAGCAGCAAGAGCGACATCATTGATGTATACAGAGAAGAGAGTCGGTCCAAGAATTGAACCCTGTGGCACCCCCATAGTGACTGCCAGAGGTCCGGACAGCAGACCCTCAGATTTGACACACTGAACTCTATCAGAGAAGTAGTTGGTGAACCAGGCGAGGCAATCATTTGAGAAACCAAGGCTGTCGAATCTGCCGATGAGGATGTGGTGATTGACAGAGTCGAAAGCCTTGGCCAGATCAATGAATACGGCTGCACAGTAATGTTTCTTATCGATGGCGGTTAAGATATCGTTTAGGACTTTGAGCGTGGCTGAGGTGCACGCATGACCAGCTCTGAAACCAGATTGCATAGCAGAGAAGGTATGGTGAGATTCGAAATGTTCGGTAATCTGTTTGTTGACTTGGCTTTCGAAGACCTTAGAAAGGCATGGTAGGATAGATATAGGTCTGTAACAGTTTGGGTCAAGAGTGTCCCCCCCTTTGAAGAGGGGGATGACCGCAGCTGCTTTCCAATCTTTGGGAATCTCAGACGACACGAAAGAGAGGTTGAACAGGCTAGTAATAGGGGTGGCAACAATTTTGGCAGATAATTTTAAAAAGAAAGGGTCCAGATTGTCTAGCCCGGCTGATTTATAGGGGTCCAGATTTTGCAGCTCTTTCAGAACATCAGCTGAACGGATTTGGGAGAAGGAGAAATGGGGAAGGCTTGGGCGAGTTGCTGTGGGGGTGCAGTGCTGTTGACCGGGGTAGGAGTAGCCAGGTGGAAAGCATGGCCAGCCGTAGAAATATGCTTATTGAAATTCTCAATTATGGTGGATTTATCAGTGGTGACAGTTTTTTTGAGCATTCCATTTGCTGTTCTCTGTTTGTTTGTTTCATTCCGTGTCTGATATTCTACATCCTGATTGCATATTTGTGTGCGTATAAACATATATGTGTGTGCCTGCGTGCTTGTGTGTTTGTGTGCGAAATAACACTGGTCTGTAATAAAAGTCCTTAGTTAAGGTGAGGCTCAGAACAGAGTGGTGGATATTTAATTTGGATGTTAATGGGGGATACCTGCTCAACAATTTCTGTGGTGCTGCAGGGCAGCACTGGGATAGCGGAGGACGACTGATACATTAAAGGGAATACTTCAGAGGAGCTCGGCAATACCATTTGTATGTCTCTCTGTCCAGTAAGAAGGAAGTTAGAGGTAGTTTTGTGAGCCAACGTTTCTAGCAGACACCCATAGACTTCCAGTCATTGTGCTAATGCTAGTTATCAATTGCGCTAGCATTAGCTAGCTACTTCCTTCAAACTGCATTCAGAGACACGAAGATGGTTTCCACGAGTTCATCTGGCTCTGGGGAAGAAGATTAAGGGCCTTTTATTACACACTATAACATCTTTAGTGTCTGGAAGCCCTTCTGGGGGCAATGTAGCATGACATAGAGGAGGTTCCTGTTGACGCTGATCTAAGGTCAGTTTAGTGTTCTAATGATTAAGGTTAAGAGGATTTGAGGAAGGGGAAGCTGATCCTACAGTAGATCTGATCCTAGGAGGGGAGCTGTTGGTCGGGGTCTTATTTGATCTCTTATGGATGATCCCATCCATGTCACGTCAGATTATGACGACATGACTTGTGGTGGGATATAGCGATGATGTAACACCATCTTTATATAGAGACGGATCTCTTTAGTTTGATTAATAATACACGTCAAAACAATATGGCCGACCGGCCAACACACTCTCTCTGTCCGTAGGTCTCTTCTCATCAGCATAGAAAGTTGTAGAACATGGCTGTTTGACACGGATCAGAACGGATTACTGATCAGACTGTAAAGCTATTATTCTCTTCCTCTCTTCCTCTCCCACAGTCACATTTGCAGGATGTGACAGGAAGGAGATGGAGAGGAGAGAATGGAAGAGGAGAGGAAGGGATAGGAATGGAGGAGAGGAAATGGAGGATAATATTATTGTATGGACGCTGGATCTGAACTTAAATACAGCACACACTGCACTAGTCCTTCATACACAGAGGTGGTGTTACAGCCAACCTCTATATTATTCAACTCACACAAACACACCCACTGGGGAGTTATTGCTCATTGGTCCTTCTGTAGCTCAGTTGGTAGAGCATGGCGCTTGTAACGCCAGGGTAGTGTGTTCGATCCCCGGGACCACCCATACGTAGAATGTATGCACACATGACTGTAAGTCGCTTTGGATAAAAGCGTCTGCTAAATGGCATATATTATTATGTGGTTTTGAAGTCATTTTCTAATATCCCACCACATGTTGCCTTACTCGGCGCACACACACACACACACACACACACACACACACACACACACACACACACACACACACACACACACACACACACACACACACACACACACACACACACACACACACACACACACACACACACACACACACACTCTCCTTCCCCACAAGAATAGTAAACAAACAAATATTTGATCAACTGGCGTCATTTTGTTGGTCCCCACAAGGTCAAATGCTATTTCTAGGGGGTTTAGGGTCAATGTTAGAGTTAGGGTTAGGAGATAAGGTTAGGTTTAGGGGTTAAGGACTGAATTGTGTGTCCCCACAAGGTTAGTTGTACAAGTGTGTGTGTGTCTGTCTCATGTGACAGCCTGTTGTGGGTCACAGATCATCCAGGCATCATTAGGCAGCTATTACTGTAACTGTTTTTACTGCCCCCCTACCTCCTCTTATTCACTGGCTCCTTCTCTCTTTCCATTACTTATCACACATATCACATATCCCCTTCTCTTTCCCAATCACCCTAATTCGTCTATATACTACACACAGATCTCTACTCCTCTGTTCTTCTCTCCTTTTTACTCCTCTCCTCAACTTTAACCTGTCTTGCATTTGTTTCCCACGTCTTCTTGCTCTCGCTCTTATCTCTCTTTTTCTCTCTCTTTTGGCTCTCTCTCTCTTTTGCTATTTTGTGCTCTCTCTCTTTTGTGCTCTCTCTCTCTCTTTTTCCTCTCTCTTTTGCGCTCTCTCACTTTTGCGCTCTCTCTCTCTTTCGCCTCTCTCTCTTTTGTGCTCTCTCTCTCTCTTTCGCCTCTCTTTCTCCTGCGCTCTCTCCCTTTTGCGCTCTCACTCTCTTTCGCCTCTCTCTTGCGCTCTCTCTCTTTTGTGCTCTCTCTCTTGCGCTCTCTCTCTCTTTTGCGCTCTCTCTCTTGTGCACTCACTCTCTCTCTTTTGCACACTCTCTCTCTCTTTTGTCTCTCTCTTTTGCACTCTCTATTTTGCGCTCTCTCTCTTTTGCACTCTCTCTCTCTTATGCACTCTCTATTTTGCGCTCTCTCTCTTTTGCACTCTCTCTCTCTTTTGCGCTCTCTCTTTTTTGCTCTCTCTCTCTCTTTTGCGCTCTCTCTTGCTCTCTCTCTTTTGCGCTCTCTCTCTTGCGCTCTCTCTCTCTCTCTTGCGCTCTCTCTCTTGCGCTCTCTCTCTCTTGCGCTCTCTCTCTTTTGCGCTCTCTCTCTCTTTTGCACTCTCTCTCTTTTGCACTCTCTCTCTTGCACTCTCTCTTTTGCGCTCTCTCTCTTGCTCTCTCTCTTTTGCAGTCTCTCTATTTTGTGCTCTCTCTCTTTTGCACTCTCTCTTTTGCGCTCTCTCTCTTGCGCTCTCTCTCTCTCTTGCACTCTCTCTCTTTTGCGCTCTCTCTCTTTTGCACTCTCTCCCTCTTTTGCTCTCTCTCTTTTGCCTCTCTCTCTTTTGCGCTCTCTCTCTTGCGCTCTCTCTCTCTTTTGCGCTCTCTCTCTCTTTTGCGCTCTCTCTCTTTCGCCTCTCTTTTGCGCTCTCTCGCTCTTTTGCTCTCTCTCTCTCTTGCGCTCTCTCTCTCTTTTGCGCTCTCTCTCTCTTTTGTCTCTCTCTTGTGCACTCACTCTCTCTCTCTCTTTTGCACATTCTCTCTTGCTCTCTTGCCTCTCCTTCTCTGGGTCATGCCTCTCTTCTTGGGTTTTGGAGCGGCCGTCTGCTGACACTCTCTGTTGGCTAAGTGTCTATTTATAACCAGCTGCCAAATGCCTGGTCTGGGCAATGGTCTGGGCAGTGGTCTGGGCAGTGGGCTGGGCAGTGGGCTGGGCTGGTCTGCGGCATCATGTAATGGACTCTACCACTGGGATACACACAGCTCAGAGGCAGCGATGGTATCAAAAGTTTAAAACATATCAACCTATTATGGTCTCATTCATAGATCAGACCATAGAATTATAATTCTATTGCTGAATGTAATCTATGGCAGAGAAATGTGAGTTCTCACTGTGCTTTCTTTTGGTCGATCAGATCAGCTGGTTTATATTAGTCATTACAGTCAAGATGTTGTGAGAATGGATGATGTAATTGGTTTCAGATAACTAAAGTCACTGAGGTGCTTGTTCTAGTATTTGTTATTGGATAGTTGAAGTGTTATTGGACTCCCGAGTGGTGTAGCGAGTGTTTCAGAGCCACCCAGTGTGCAGGGCTCTGCCTAACCAGGGAGGAAGCTCCCTGTGTGGGAGAGATCAGAGTATGGGCTGCTGCACAATGGGCACTACACCAAGACACAATCTGTCTCTCTCAATTCAATTTAAGGGCTTTATTGGCATGAAAAACATATGTTTACATTGCCAAAGCAAGTGAAATATATAATAAACTAAAGTGAAATAAACTTAAATTTAACAGTAAAAATTACACTCACAAAAGTTCCAAAATAATAAAGACATTTCAAATGTTTTTATGTCTATATACAGTGTTGTAATGATGTGCAAATAGTTAAAGTACAAAGGAAAAATAAATAAACATAAATATGGGTTGTATTTACAATGGTGTTTGTTCTTTACTGGTTGCCCTTTTCTTGGCGCAACAGGTCACACATCTTGCTGCTGTGATGGCGCACATTGGTATTTCACCCAGTAGATATGGGAGTTTATCAAAATCGGGGTTTGTTTTCGAATTCTATGGGTCTGTGTAATCTGAGGGAAATACGTGTCTCTAATATGGTCATACATTGGGCAGGAGTGCTGCTCAGTTTCCACCTCATTTTGTGGGCTGTGTGGATATAGCCTTATTTTGAGAGGCCGCCATAGGCAGACATGGCTTTCTCAACAACAAGGCTATGCTCACTGAGTCTGCACATAGTCAAAGATTTCCTTCATTTTGAGTCAGTCACAGTGGTCAGGTATTCTGCCACTGTGTAGTCTCTGTTTAGAGCCAAATAGCATTCTACTTTGCTCTGTATTTTTGCTAATTCTTTCCAATGTGGCAAGTAATTATCTTTTTGTTTTCTCATGATTTGGTTTGGTCAAATTGTGTTGCTGTCCTGGGGCTCTGTGGGGTCTGTTTGTGTTTGTGAACAGAGCCCCAGGACCAGTTTGCTTAGGGAACTCTTCTCCAGGTTAATTTCTCTGTAGGTGATTGCTTTGTTATGGAAGGTTTGGGAATTGCTTCCTTTTAGGTGATTGTAGAATTTAACAGCTCTTTTCTGGATTTGGATAATTAGTGGGTATCGGCCTAATTCTGTTGTGCATGCATTATTTGGTGTTTTACGTTGTACACAGAGGATATTTTAGAAGAAATCTGCATGCAGAGTCTCAATTTGATGTTTATCCCATTTTGTGAATTCTTGGTTGGTGAGCGGACCCCAGACCTCACAGCCATAAAGGGCAATGGGTTCTATAACTGATTCAAGTATTTTTAGCCAGATCCTAATTGATATTTCAAATGTTATGTTCCTTTTGATGGCATAGAAGGCCCTTCTTGCCTTGTCTTTCAGATCGTTCACAGCTTTGTGGAAGTTACTGGTGGCGCTGATGTTTAGGCAGGGGTATGTATAGTTTTTGTGTGCTCTAGGGAATTTGTATTCGTGGTCCTGGCAACTGGATATTTTTTGGAACACCATTATTTTTGTCTTCCTGAGATTTACTGTCAGGGCGCAGGTCTGAGAATCTGTGCAGAAGATCTGGTGCTGCTGTAGGCCCTCCTTGGTTGGGGACAGAAGCACCAGGTCATCAGCCAACTGTAGCCATTTGACTGCTGCAGACTGTTCTACTGCCCTCACTGATTTGTTGATATATGTTGAAGAGGGTGGAGCTTAAGCTGCATCCCTGTTTCAACCCCCGGCCCTGTGGAAATATATTATTTCCAATTTTAATCACACACTTGTTGTTTGTGTACGTGGATTTTATAATGCAATATGTTTTTCCCCCAACACTACTTTTCATCCATTTGTATAGCAGACCCTTATGCCAAAGTAAGTCAAAGCTTTTTTGAAATCAACAAAGCATGAGAAGACTTTGGTTTTGTTTGTCAATTAGTGTGGGCAGGGTGAAAACGTGGTCTATCATACGGTAATTTGATAAAAAGCCCATTTTTGTGATTTGCTTAGTACATTGTTTTCGCTGAGAGAATGTACGAGTCTGCTGTTAATGATAATGCAGAGGATTTTCCCAAGGTTGCTGTTGACGCATATCCCCAGGTAGTTGTTGGGATCAATCTTTGTCTCCACTATTGTTGATTGGGGTGATCAGCCTTGGTTCCAAATATTGGGGGAAATGCCAGAGCTGAGGATGATGTTTAAGTATAGCCAATTGTCATTTGTGGTCTGTGTATTTTTATCATTTCATTTTGGATACCATCATCCCACAGGACTTTTTGGGTTGGAAGGTTGCTATTTTGTCCTGTAGTTCATTCAATGTAATTAGAGAATCCAGTTGGTTCTGGTAGTCTTTAGTAGTTGATTCTAACATTTGTATTTGATCATGTATATGTTTTTGCTGTTTGTTCTTTGTTAATAGAGCCAAAAGGATTGGAGAAGTGATGTATCCATACATCTCCATTTTGGATAGATAACTCTTCGTGTTGTTGTTTGTTTAGTCTTTTCCAATTTTCCCAGAGGTTTTTCGATTCTATGGATTCTTCAATTACATTGAGCTGATTTCTGACGTGCTGTTCCTTCTTTTTTCGTAGTGTATTTCTGTATTGTTTTAGTAATTCACCGTAGGGAAGATGTAGATTCGGGTTCTGGGTCTCTATGTTTTTGGTTGGATAGGTTTCTCAATTTCTTTAGGTTTTTGCATTCTTCATCAAACCATTTGTCATTTTTGTTAATTTTCTTAGGTTGTCTGCTTGCAATTTTTAGACTTGATAGGGAAACTGAGAGATAAAATATACTGTTTAGGTTTTCTACTGACAAGTTTACACCTTCACTATTACAGTGAAACCATTTGTTCAGGAAATTGTCTAGAAGGTATTTCATTTGTTGTCTAATTGTGTATATTTCCACACTATTTTCCATCTACAGCATTTCTTAATATTATTCAGTTCCTTTGGCTTTGATGCCTTATGCTTGAGCGTAACTCTGTGCAAGTAGAGTGTGATTTTGCTGTGATCTGATAAGGGTGTCAGTGGACTGACTCTGAACGCTCTGAGAGACTCTGGGTTGAAGTCAGTGATAAAGTAGTCTACAGTACTACTGCCAAGAGATGAGCTATAGGTGTACCTACCTCTCTCCTCTGCTCTCATCCTTCTAGATCTATCGGCTGCCTTCGATACTGTGAACCATCAGATCCTCCTCTCCACCCTCTCCGAGTTGGGCATCTCCGGCGCGGCCCACGCTTGGATTGCGTCCTACCTGACAGGTCGCTCCTACCAGGTGGCGTGGCGAGAATCTGTCTCCTCACCACGCGCTCTCACCACTGGTGTCCCCCAGGGCTCTGTTCTTGGCCCTCTCCTATTCTCGCTATACACCAAGTCACTTGGCTCTGTCATAACCTCACATGGTCTCTCTTATCATTGCTATGCAGACGACACACAATTAATCTTCTCCTTTCCCCCTTCTGATGACCAGGTGGCGAATCGCATCTCTGCATGTCTGGCAGACATATCAGTGTGGATGACGGATCACCACCTCAAGCTGAACCTCGGCAAGACGGAGCTGCTCTTCCTCCCGGGGAAGGACTGCCCGTTCCATGATCTCGCCATCACGGTTGACAACTCCATTGTGTCCTCCTCCCAGAACGCTAAGAACCTTGGCGTGATCCTGGACAACACCCTGTCGTTCTCAACTAACATTAAGGCGGTGGCCCGTTCCTGTAGGTTCATGCTCTACAACATCCGCAGAGTACGACCCTGCCTCACACAGGAAGCGGTGCAGGTCCTAATCCAGGCACTTGTCATCTCCCGTCTGGATTACTGCAACTTGCTGTTGGCTGGGCTCCCTGCCTGTGCCATTAAACCCCTACAACTCATCCAGAATGCCGCAGCCCGTCTGGTGTTCAACCTTCCCAAGTTCTCTCACGTCACCCCGCTCCTCCACTCTCTCCACTGGCTTCCAGTTGAAGCTCGCATCCGCTACAAGACCATGGTGCTTGCCTACGGAGCTGTGAGGGGAACGGCACCTCAGTACCTCCAGGCTCTGATCAGGCCCTACACCCAAACAAGGGCACTACGTTCATCCACCTCTGGCCTGCTCGCCTCCCTACCACTGAGGAAGTACAGTTCCCGCTCAGCCCAGTCAAAACTGTTCGCTGCTCTGGCCCCCCAATGGTGGAACAAACTCCCTCACGACGTCAGGACAGCGGAGTCAATCACCACCTTCCGGAGACACCTGAAACCCCACCTCTTTAAGGAATACCTAGGATAGGTTAAGTAATCCCTCTCACCCCACCCCCCCTAAGTTTTAGATGCACTATTGTTAAGTGACTGTCCCACTGGATGTCATAAGGTGAATGCACCAATTTGTAAGTCGCTCTGGATAAGAGCGTCTGCTAAATGACTTAAATGTAAATGGGGAGATCAACAATTTCCAGACTCAGGGACATGTACCTAAATGCCAGAACCTGACACCCTCAGCACACAGAGGGACAAACAACTACCACAACATAACCAACAAAAACGGGTCACAACTCCTGCAGCTGTGTCAGATGCCGGGTATGTACATAGTCAATGGTAGGCTTTGAGGGGACTCATTTACATTTACATTTAAGTCATTTAGCAGACGCTCTTATCCAGAGCGACTTACAAATTGGTGCATTCACCTTATGACATCCAGTGGGACAGTCACTTAACAATAGTGCATCTAAAACTTAGGGGGGGTGGGGTGAGAGGGATTACTTAACCTATCCTAGGTATTCCTTAAAGAGGTGGGGTTTCAGGTGTCTCCGGAAGGTGGTGATTGACTCCGCTGTCCTGACGTCGTGAGGGAGTTTGTTCCACCATTGGGGGGGCCAGAGCAGCGAACAGTTTTGACTGGGCTGAGCGGGAACTGTACTTCCTCAGTGGTAGGGAGGCGAGCAGGCCAGAGGTGGATGAACGTAGTGCCCTTGTTTGGGTGTAGGGCCTGATCAGAGCCTGGAGGTACTGAGGTGCCGTTCCCCTCACAGCTCCGTAGGCAAGCACCATGGTCTTGTAGCGGATGCGAGCTTCAACTGGAAGCCAGTGGAGAGAGTGGAGGAGCGGGGTGACGTGAGAGAACTTGGGAAGGTTGAACACCAGACGGGCTGCGGCATTCTGGATGAGTTGTAGGGGTTTAATGGCACAGGCAGGGAGCCCAGCCAACAGCAAGTTGCAGTAATCCAGACGGGAGATGACAAGTGCCTGGATTAGGACCTGCACCGCTTCCTGTGTGAGGCAGGGTCGTACTCTGCGGATGTTGTAGAGCATGAACCTACAGGAACGGGCCACCGCCTTAATGTTAGTTGAGAACGACAGGGTGTTGTCCAGGATCACGCCAAGGTTCTTAGCGTTCTGGGAGGAGGACACAATGGAGTTGTCAACGGTGATGGCGAGATCATGGAACGGGCAGTCCTTCCCCGGGAGGAAGAGCAGCTCCGTCTTGCCGAGGTTCAGCTTGAGGTGGTGATCCGTCATCCACACTGATATGTCTGCCAGACATGCAGAGATGCGATTCGCCACCTGGTCATCAGAAGGGGGAAAGGAGGAGATTAATTGTGTGTCGTCTGCATAGCAATGATAGGAGAGACCATGTGAAGTTATGACAGAGCCAAGTGACTTGGTGTATAGCGAGAATAGGAGAGGGCCTAGAACAGAGCCCTGGGGGACACCAGTGGTGAGCCAGTGGTGAGAGCGCGTGGTGAGGAGACAGATTCTCGCCACGCCACCTGGTAGGAGCGACCTGTCAGGTAGGACGCAAGGGAGGGTGGAGAGGAGGATCTGATGGTTCACAGTATCGAAGGCAGCCGATAGGTCTAGAAGGATGAGAGCAGAGGAGAGAGAGTTAGCTTTAGCGGTGCGGAGCAGTCTCAGTTGAATGACTAGTCTTGAAACCTGACTGATTTGGATCAAAAAGGTCATTCTGAGAGAGATAGCGGGAGAGCTGGCCAAGGACGGCACGTTCAAGAGTTTTGGAGAGAAAAGAAAGAAGGGATACTGGTCTGTAGTTGTTGACATCGGAGGGATCGAGTGTAGGTTTTTTCAGAAGGGGTGCAACTCTCGCTCTCTTGAAGACGGAAGGGACGTAGCCAGCGGTCAGGGATGAGTTGATGATCGAGGTGAGGTAAGGGAGAAGGTCTCCGGAAATGGTCTGGAGAAGAGAGGAGGGGATAGGGTCAAGCGGGCAGGTTGTTGGGCGGCCGGCCGTCACAAGACGCGAGATTTCATCTGGAGAGAGAGGGGAGAAAGAGGTCAGAGCACAGGGTAGGGCAGTGTGAGCAGAATCAGCGGTGTCGTTTGACTTAGCAAACGAGGATCGGATGTCGTCGACCTTCTTTTCAAAATGGTTGACGAAGTCATCTGCAGAGAGGGAGGAGGGGGGGAGGGGGAGGAGGATTCAGGATGGAGGAGAAGGTGGCAAAGAGCTTCCTAGGGTTAGAGACAGAAGCTTGGAATTTAGAGTGGTAGAAGGATGCTTTAGCAGCAGAGACAGAAGAGGAAAATGTAGAGAGGAGGGAGCGAAAGGATGCCAGGTCCGCAGGGAGGCGAGTTTTCCTCCATTTCCGCTCGGCTGCCCGGAGCCCTGTTCTGTGAGCTCGCAATGAGTCATCGAGCCACGGAGCGGGAGGGGAGGACCGAGCCGGCCTGGAGGATAGGGGGCATAGAGAGTCAAAGGATGCAGAAAGGGAGGAGAGGAGGGTTGAGGAGGCAGAATCAGGAGATAGGTTGGAGAAGGTTTGAGCAGAGGGAAGAGATGATAGGATGGAAGAGGAGAGAGTAGCGGGGGAGAGAGAGCGAAGGTTGGGATGGCGCGATACCATCCGAGTAGGGGCAGTGTGGGAAGTGTTGGATGAGTGCGAGAGGGAAAAGGATACAAGGTAGTGGTCGGAGACTTGGAGGGGAGTTGCAATGAGGTTAGTGGAAGAACAGCATCTAGTAAAGATGAGGTCGAGCGTATTGCCTGCCTTGTGAGTAGGGGGAAGGTGAGAGGGTGAGGTCAAAAGAGGAGAGGAGTGGAAAGAAGGAGGCAGAGAGGAATGAGTCAAAGGTAGACGTGGGGAGGTTAAAGTCGCCCAGAACTGTGAGAGGTGAGCCGTCCTCAGGAAAGGAGCTTATCAAGGCATCAAGCTCATTGATGAACTCTCCGAGGGAACCTGGAGGGCGATAAATGATAAGGATGTTAAGCTTGAAAGGGCTGGTAACTGTGACAGCAGTTACCAGCCCTCCAGGGAATTCAAAGGAGGCGATAGACAGATGGGTAAGGGGAGAGAGAGAGAATGACCACTTGGGAGAGATGAGGATCCCGGTGCCACCACCCCGCTGACCAGAAGCTCTCGGGGTGTGCGAGAACACGTGGGCGGACGAAGAGAGAGCAGTAGGAGTGGCAGTGTTATCTGTGGTGATCCATGTTTCCGTCAGTGCCAAGAAGTCGAGGGACTGGAGGGAGGCATAGGCTGAGATGAACTCTGCCTTGTTGGCCGCAGATCGGCAGTTCCAGAGGCTACTGGAGACCTGGAACTCTACGTGGGTCGTGCGCGCTGGGACCACCAGATTAGGGTGGCCGCGGCCACGCGGTGTGGAGCGTTTGTATGGTCTGTGCAGAGAGGAGAGAACAGGGATAGACAGACACATTGTTGACAGGCTACAGAAGAGGCTACGCTAATGCAAAGGAGATTGGATTGACAAGTGGACTACACGTCTCGAATGTTCAGAAAGTTAAGCTTACGTATCAAGAATCTTATTGACTAAGATGATTAAAATGATACAGTACTGCTGAAGTAGGCTAGCTGGCAGTGGCTGCGTTGTTGACTTTGTAGGCTAGCTGGCAGTGGCTGCGTTGTTGACACTACACTAATCAAGTCGTTCCGTTGAGTGTAATAGTTTCTACAGTGCTGCTATTCGGGGGCTAGCTGGCTAGCTAGCAGTGTTGATTACGTTACGTTGCGTTAAAAGGACGACAATAGCTGGCTAGCTAACCTAGAAAATCGCTCTAGACTACACAATTATCTTTGATACAAAGACGGCTATGTAGCTAGCTATGTAGCTAGCTACGATCAAACAAATCAAACCGTTGTACTGTAATGAAATGAAAATGTGATACTACCTGTGGAGCGAAGCGGAATGCGACCGGGTTGTTGAGTTCTATTCGGAAGACGTTGGCTAGCTGTTGGCTAGCTAGCAGTGTCTCCTACGTTAAGGACGACAAATGGCTGGCTAGCTAACCTCTGTAAATTAAGATAATCACTCCCCCTCAAGGATGTAGAAGCTGGGATTCTATTGGGGGGATGTAAACTCAGCAAAAAAAAGAAATGTCCCTTTTACAGGACCCTGTCAAAGATCATTTGTAAAAATCCAAATAACTTCACAGATCTTCATTGTAAAGGGTTTAAACACTGTTTCCCATAATTGTTCAATGAACAATGAACAATTAATATACATGCACATGTGGAAAGGTCGTTAAGACACTAACAGCTTACAGACGGTAGGTAATTAACTTCTTGCGTCGAGCCATCCCGGATCCGGGATCGTGAATACAGCCTCAAGCTCATTACCATAACGCAACGTTAACTATTCATGAAAATCGCAAATAAAATGAAATTAATCTATTTGCTCTCAAGCTTAGCCTTTTGTTAACAACACTGTCATCTCAGATTTTCAAAATATGCTTCTCAACCATAGCAAACTAGCATTTAGCATTTAGCGTTAGCATTTAGCATTAGCATTTAGCATTAGCATGCAACATTTTCACAAAAACCAGCAAAAACATTCAATAAATCATTTACCTTTGAAGAACTTCAGATGTGTTCAATGAGGAGACTCTCAGTTAGATAGCAAATGTTCAGTTTTCCTGAAAGATTAGTTGTGCTGGAGAAATCGGTCCGTTTTCTGCGTCATGTTTGGCTACCAAAAAAAAAACGAAAATTAATTCATCCAAACGCCAAACTTTCTTCCACATTAACTCCATAATATCGACTGAAACATGGTAAACGTTGTTTAGAATCAATCCTTAAGGTGTTTTTCACATATCTCTTCATGATATATCATTCCTGGAAGTCTCCTCTCTGTCTCAATCACATGGATGAATGCGAGCAGCTTGGAGATTACGCAACAATTTCAACAAAGGACACTGGGCGGACCCCTGGTAAATGTAGTCTCTTATGGCCAATCTTCCAATGATATGCCTACAAATACGTCACAATGCTGCAGACAACTTGGAGAAACGATAGAAAGGGCAGGCTAATTCTGTTATGCAGGTGAATGAGGACCCAAAAGCGACTTAACAGAAAACAGAGTTTATTCCAGTCTTTAACAAAAACGATAATCCTGGATACTATCACAGGTAAAGTCAAAACAGGAAAACTGAATCCCTCTAGTCAGTAGAGGGGAACAACTGGAGATGCGACCACAGACTGCAGGTCGCTTCGGGAAGGCGCAGGCCGTAGCTGAATATAGACACATGCTCACACGCAGCATCTGAAGAAGGCAAAAACATGACAGGACGGAACAAGGACACAGAACAGCAAACAAGGATCCGACAAGGACAGAAGCGAAAACAGAGAGAGAAATAGGGACTTAATCAGAGGGCAAAATAGGGAACAGGTGTGAAAGAGTAAATGAGGTAGTTAGGAGAATGAGGAACAGCTGGGAGCAGGAACGGAACGATAGAGAGAGAGAGGGAGAGAGGGAGGGGGAGAGAGAGGGATAGAAAGAGGGAAAGAACCTAATAAGACCAGCAGGGGGAAACGAATAGAAGGGGAAGCACAGGGACAAGACATGACAATCTATGACAAAACATGACAAATTCGTGGCGCTTTCACAGCCATATAAGGAGACAATGGAAAACAGAGCCTCAAAAATCCTGCTAATTTCCTGTTTGAGGTTGCATCTTGGTTTCGCCTGTAAGATCAGTTCTGGGGCACCCACAGATAATATCTTTGCAGTTTTGAAAACGTCAGAGTGTTTTCTTTCCAAAGCTGGCAATTATATGCATAGTCGAGCATCTTTTTGTGACAAAATATTGTGCTTAAAACGGGCACGTTTTTTTATCCAATAATGAAATAGCGCCCCCCTAGCTTTAACTGGTTAAGGTCACAGTTAAGAAAACTTAGGACACTAAAGGGGCCTTTCTACCGACTCTGGGAAACACCAAAAGAAAGATGCCCAGGGTCCCTGCTCATCTGCGTGAATGTGCCTTAGGCATGCTGCAAGGAGGCATGAGGACTGCATATGTGGCCAGAGTGATAAATTGCATTGTCTGTACTGTGAGACGCCTAAGACAGCGCTACAGGGAGACAGGACGGACAGCTGATCATCCTCGCAGTGGCAGACCACGTGTAACACCTGCACAGGATCGGTAAATCCGAACATCACTCCTGCGGGACAGGTACAGGATGGCAACAACAACTGCCCGAGTTACACCAGGAACGCACAATCACTCCATCAATGCTCAAACTGTCCGCAATAGACTGAAAGAGGCTGGACTGGGGGGGCTTGTAGGCCTGTTGTAAGGCAGGTCCTCACCAGACATCACCGGCAACAATGTCGCCTATGGGCACAAACCCACTTTTATTGAACCAGACAGGACTGGCAAAAGTGCTCTTCACTGACGAGTCGCGGTTTTGTCTCACCAGGGGTGATGGTCGGATTCGCGTTTATTGTCGAAGGAATGAGCATTACACCGAAGCCTGTACTCTGGAGCGGGATCGATTTGGAGGTGGAGGGTCTGTCATGGTCTTGGGCGGTGTGTCACAGCATCATCGGACTGAGCTTGTTTCAGGGTGAAAGTCTTTTCGTGGTAGCAGGGTGGCAATAACCACTTGTGCGTTGGGGAAAGAGGAATACGCTTTTTCAACCATGCCTTTAGTGCTGTGGCCACTCTTTCCTTATGGGCACTCAGGTAATTTGTGCCTGTGTGAATTAAGATGTGACTGGAGTACCCTAGTCTGTCCTCTGACAACAGCTCCAGGGCATGCCTAGTGTTTGTCCTCTGACAACAGCTCCAGGGCATGCCTAGTGTTTGTCCTCTGACAACAGCTCCAGGGCATGCCTAGTGTTTGTCCTCTGACAACAGCTCCAGGGCATGCCTAGTGTTTGTCCTCTGACAACAGCTCCAGGGCATGCCTCGTGTTTGTCCTCTGACAACAGCTCCAGGGCATGCCTAGTGTTTGTCCTCTGACAACAGCTCCAGGACATGCCTAGTGTTTGTTCTCTGACAACAGCTCCAGGACATGCCTAGTGTTTGTTCTCTGACAACAGCTCCAGGACATGCCTCGTGTTTGTGCACCAGAGTTTGGCCACTTAGTGATTGGGCAAAAAGTTTATCCTTTTGAATGCATTTGCCATTTGAGTCAATGAGGAGCACAATCTCTGGCTCGGTGGATGGGGGGAGATTGTCGTCAGGAGGGCTTTTGGGGGAGCTGACAGGGGGGCTGTTGGGGGTCTGTTGGGTTGGTGAGTCCTGTGTTGTCTGTCCAGTTGAGGTGGGCTGTTCTGCTGGCTTGTCTTGGGGAGTGTCCTGCTCTCTGTCACATCTCAGCTTTGTCACCTCCTTCAGTGCTATGTGTGCCTCTTTAAGCTCTCTCAGACAGCCGTCCTTCTCCACCTTTTGCCCTCCGGGTCTTGTTGGGGGGTGGAGGGGTGTTGTACTGGTCCATTTCGTGGTTTTGTTCCATCTGGATTGTGTGGACTAGCTCTCTGAGCTCCACCATGTCTCTCTCCACCTCTGTGAATTTGTCCCTCTCAGTGATGGAGGTGCAGTGCAGTTGTAGGACCTTGTGTTCAGTGATGGGGGGGGGGTGACTATCCTCGTCTGCAGGACAGTTTGAAGAGGTGTAATCAGACTCACTCAGGATGGGGAAGTCGTCACGTAGCTTCAGACTTAATATTACTGTTGTGTGTTGGATGGTGTTTTTTCTCTTGATAGTCCTTGGTAGAACATGTCCAGTATGGAAATATTGTCCAAAATTTAACATTTCAGAGTAAATAAATCACAGTATGAAAACTCAAACCAACTTTATTCTTCCTAGAGGATCAATACAGATGCATCAGACAACGACATTTCACACAAGCGCTGAATCTCCTCCTACTCATCTGAACAAACATAGTATCTTTGTTGCTAGGCAGGAAACAAAGTGATACGGGCCATAAACTTTCTCCCTTAACATGACCTGACCTCAACCCCCTTCATCACTAATCCATGTCTCTCTCCCCTTACCAATGCCTGCCACGGAATCACTTCCCTACACTCAGCACAATTCAAGCTTTATTGCACACAACATATACCTCCTTCCTACAGATAACCATTAACTTCTGGTGTAGACCCTCTAAACCTAAACACTCAATAGGATACCTGACAATGAACCCTATCCCAAGTTTAGGAGTTAGTATCCATCAGTCCCCCGTTTTTGAACATTTCACTCCATACTGTTCAACATTACATTAAACTTATAAATGGACAAACATGAAGAAAATATAAAACATAATTAACATTCACAGTGAGGTTTACAAACTCGGAGACTCATTGCCTCTGTTCTATGATCACACAAGTCTTTCCATTTCTCAGAACACTGAAAATAACGTGTCCACTGGAGCTGTTGACTTCTTCCTCTTTCTCCTTCTGGTTCCTAAGAGAGTGATGGCACAAGATTGTAAAAGCAACGCCAAACACAAAACATAACAGTATGAACAATGTGGTAAGCTATGCATCATTATATATGAACGAAAACCTAAAGATTGATAACGTGACAATTCGCACTCTCTACTCACCTGACTATGTCTTCAGGATACTTTTCTGCTGAGTTTGTGCCAAAAAAATGAAAGCCCTAAAAAGCCTCCTCATGCTTTCGCCCTGTCCTCCCTGTCTGACCACAGGATCCAAGAGGTGTTCCCAAGCCATGTCATCCTCACTTTGCTCCCCATCTCCTTCTTTGCCACCTGATAGGCAGGCCACCTGATAGGCAGGCCACCTGATAGGCAGGCCACCTGATAGGCAGGCCACCTGATAGGCAGGCCACCTGATAGGCAGGCCACCTGATAGATAAGTGCGTATCCCTAATCTACACTACATCCTCTTGAGGTAACTCAGCACTGTATATGCTTTCACATCGATGCCTCCAGAATGTTGTCCAGAGTACAATTACCCCAACATCTATCCTTTCACATGATGCATTAACCAATAAAGCCCGACCTAACTTTGATGTTTAAAGTGTCTCCCAAACCCAACCCATCTGCATGTCTACAGTGGAATCTAGTGTCGCTCTCTCTAGCTCTGCTTCCTCTGTCATGGCGTCTTCTAGCTCACCCATTATGCACCTGGACCTCACTTCACGTGAGAACTATGCACCCACCGAGGAGAGACATGACGATCTTTACCGCTGCAGGTGCTGTAAGCAGTACTCTGTGTGGAACAGACCAACATTGCCCCAACACCCCAGCCTGGTGTATCTTGATGTACACTCAATCTCCAGAATTCAGTCCACGCCCTCGGTGATCTCCTGCTCCTCATGTGCCGCTTCCACCTGGGAATATACACATTGCAACGTATGGGTCATTTCCTGACAACAGACTCTCCCCTTAGCCCAGATCACTAATCAGTGGCGTGAATAACAGCCCCGGTATTCCCATCGTTCGCCCAGTTACCAAGCCATGTGGCAGGAGTCCTCATAAAATATGCCAACAATGCTACTAAAGTAACCCCTGCTACTACTAACAAGACTATAGCCTCCTTCAGTTACTGTCCCTACAGCGACTGCCGTGAGAATAACTACTGCATGTAAGCTGTCAAGTGTTCGCCGGCTGTTAGAAATTGGCAAAGAGGTGAATGAGTTTGAAGAATATCCGAGTCACATGTTTCTTGAAAGTTCACCATAGTGTCTGAAATGCCAACACAATCTCTGCTACTCTCACCACGATCTGGGTACTCTCACCGCGTTCAATTTAACTTCATAATAGTCCCTATATTGTGCAGTTAGCTGTCCTCCCTACAAGCCATCTCCTGTAACAATATAC
Source organism: Oncorhynchus gorbuscha (assembly GCF_021184085.1). Classification (NCBI taxonomy): domain Eukaryota; kingdom Metazoa; phylum Chordata; class Actinopteri; order Salmoniformes; family Salmonidae; genus Oncorhynchus; species Oncorhynchus gorbuscha. The sequence goes on from NC_060173.1 coordinate 86,843,321, forward strand.
CTAGTCTCTGAGAATGATACCGTTCTATCAACACAACCTTAGTTTATGAGCACCCACAGATCTTCACCCCAGTCACATTGGATCACACTTAACAGCCCTATGCAAACATTTTCTCAAACACAGACCCCGTGCACCTCGCCTCCTGCTACAGATACATTTGCACATATCATTCCATCTAACCCATAACACACTAGTCACTGCTCCTAATGCACCTCTACAGTTATAAACCTACTAAAACATTCTCAAATCAATTAGTCAATATACATCAGTCCCTCCTCTGGAACAATGATCACTAATGTTCCATAAAACCTAAAAACATATAGACTTGAAAATGAAAGAGATAAAGTACATGTTTAATGATTTCACACCACCCTTGATGCGACTAAAACTGGGGAAAGCAGCGTCCATCCTCTCTGTTCTATACCCATGTGATGCTGGTCTCCCTGCGGTCTCCTCATATTCATCATTGGGTGTTAACGCAAAACACAGACTGAGCCTTGTATGCAATTAATTGTACCGTATCATATAAAAATTCTGATGACATGGTAAAATAAAAAACCTTCATGGTTGACCTATCATCCAGTGAGTTCTCTAATAACATCCCTGTTGGAGGACACTTAAAGATAAGGTTTCTAAAGCCCCCCTAGGCCTAATACATTTGAGCAGTGCCCCCACCCCTCACCGTTTGAGAGCAACTCTTTCTCGCTGTATCCAATTCATAACTAAAACATTTGATCAATTATCCAACCCAAATTTAGAATGACAGTCTTAAGTACTTTACTTTGAGTCTGACTCGAAGTCAAGTCTCTCATCCTAGCACACCTCATTCCGGTTAGAATGCACATTTATAAATGGGACCTTTTTAGTGCCGGTAATAACTCTTCTCATTACACAGCCTGTTATCCTGTCGTGAGTGGGCTGGTAATGAAAGATCAGTATCTCAATGCATACTTAGTCGAAATTGTTTGCAGTGTGTAGACCTTATTACATTCCACATTTGTTTAGCATCTAAGACAAATGTCAACAAGCATAACAACATACTGTTAAACCCATTTTCAAACTTAGTTCAATCTCCCTAATATTACTGGCGACCTCTCAGAAGAGTTACCAGATCAGGGAGTTGGTATCCTAACCCATCGGGGAATCCCAACACTCCAGTAGACCCAATCTGGTGAAATTTCTATCGCAACAATAACAAAAATGTTATCAGCGAAACACATATCACAATCCATTTGGAGTAACTGTCATCCTTTATTAACATTGTTACGGAAGAGGGAACTCAATTCCCCGTGGAGTGAAAGCGGTATGGGACTGTAGTTATTAACATTGTTACGGAAGAGGCAACTCAATTCCCCGTGGAGTGAAAGGGGTATGGGACTGTAGTTATTAACATTGTTACGGAAGAGGGAACTCAATTCCCCGTGGAGTGAAAGGGGTATGGGACTGTAGTTATTAACATTGTTACGGAAGAGGGAACTCAATTCCCCGTGGAGTGAAAGGGGTATGGGACTGTAGTTATTAACATTGTTACGGAAGAGGGAACTCAATTCCCCGTGGAGTGAAAGGGGTATGGGACTGTAGTTATTAACATTGTTACGGAAGAGGGAACTCAATTCCCCGTGGAGTGAAAGGGGTATGGGACTGTAGTTATTAACATTGTTACGGAAGCCTCTAGGTAGAGGGAACTCAATTCCCCGTGGAGTGAAAGGGGTATGGGACTGTAGTTATTAACATTGTTACGGAAGAGGGAACTCAATTCCCCGTGGAGTGAAAGGGGTATGGGACTGTAGTTATTAACATTGTTACGGAAGAGGGAACTCAATTCCCCGTAGAGTGAAAGGTGTATGGGACTGTAGTTATTAACATTGTTACGGAAGAGGGAACTCAATTCCCCGTGGAGTGAAAGGGGTATGGGACTGTAGTTATTAACATTGTTATGGAAGAGGGAACTCAATTCCCCGTGGAGTGAAAGGGGTATGGGACTGTAGTTATTAACATTGTTACGGAAGCCTCTAGGTAGAGGGAACTCAATTCCCCGTGGAGTGAAAGGGGTATGGGACTGTAGTTATTAACATTGTTACGGAAGAGGGAACTCAATTCCCCGTGGAGTGAAAGGGGTATGGGACTGTAGTTATTAACATTGTTACGGAAGCCTCTAGGTAGAGGGAACTCAATTCCCCGTGGAGTGAAAGGGGTATGGGACTGTAGTTATTAACATTGTTACGGAAGCCTCTAGGTAGAGGGAACTCAATATCCGTGGAGTGAAAGGGGTATGGGACTGTAGTTATTAACATTGTTACGTAAGCCTCTAGGTAGAGGGAACTCAATTCCCCGTGGAGTGAAAGGGGTATGGGACTGTAGATGTGAGGAAGGATGACAAAGGCAGAGAATGGTACCGTTGACAGGGAATTCATTCCTTCACACGTACCTAACCTACCCTCTCCTACCTGACCTGCCTTCCCACTACTTACCTAACCTACCCTCTCCTACCTGACCTGCCTTCCCACTACTTACCTAACCTACCCTCTCCTACCTGACCTACCTACCCCCTACTTACCTAACCTACCCTCTCCTACCTGACCTGCCTTCCCACTACTTACCTAACCTACCCTCTCCTACCTGACCTGCCTTCCCACTACTTACCTAATCTACCCTCTCCTACCTGACCTGCCTTCCCACTACTTACCTAACCTACCCTCTCCTACCTGACCTGCCTTCCCACTACTTACCTAACCTACCCTCTCCTACCTTACCTACCTACCCCCTACGTACCTAACCTACCCTCTCCTACCTGACCTGCCTTCCCACTACTTACCTAACCTACCCTCTCCTACCTTACCTACCTACCCCCTACGTACCTAACCTACCCTCTCCTACCTGACCTGCCTTCCCACTACTTACCTAACCTACCCTCTCCTACCTGACCTGCCTTCCCACTACTTACCTAACTTTTAGCACCTCCTGGCACACTAACCAAGATACAGGGTGGTCCGCCCAGGTCTTACCTAGTGTGCATAGACAGTAAATACTACGGGTTATGTATGCCCGCAGGCCTCTTGCCTAAGCACCCCCTAGGTGTCTTCGCCTTCCCCCCTGGGAACAATACAAACTACTTCACAACAAAAACTGAGAAAAAACTAACTCAGGACATTAAAGAAGCTCTCTCTCTCCGAACAACAAACTAACACAGAACATAACAATCAGCTCTCTCAGCAACAACTAACATAGTACATATCAAATGTCTTTCTGAGAACCAACCAACATATGATATAACCCTCAGCTCTCTTCTGAGCAACAGAACACTGGCTTACATAGCTGGAGAATGGGATGGGTCTAATGGGATACAGCTGTATCCTGACATGGCGGGGGGTCACCTCCAATTAGCAATGTGGACAACCAATCAGCTGCTTGGAGGGAATTTCAGGAAGCCATTTTCCTGAAACACACACATACAAACAAAACCACAACACAGGAACTGGGTAATGTAACAACATATATTTTTCCTTTTTATATACAGACTGAACAAAATACATTTATATATTTACCCAAAGACCAGGACCCTCTCTTATTGCTACCGTTACTACAGACGTATCTTGTTCAAACATTCATACACACACACTCGTGCACACACACCCCGCGGCCTCACTGTGACTGGGCTTCCAACCTCCTTACGGCTCTGGCCAATACACCATTACACTAGGGTCTTACCCTCTACAGGAACTATCCTGCTCTGGACTTACTCTGGTTCTAAGAGATTTAGGTATGGAATTTTGATTTGATTTTAATGTTGAGGTTAGTATCCTGTATAAACTTGCATTTTTTTCGCAAGGACTTATCTATCTAATTATTTTTTTGCAGAAGATCTCTTGAGCGCACTCTCACTCTCACTCTCACTCTCACTCACCCTGTGTATTCTATAGAATCACAGTGGTAAAGGCACAGCTGCTATCTGAAGCAACTTTTTCACTTCTGTTTCTTGAGAATCTTGTGGGAGGTAGTTTAATTCAGGGTAGCTCAACTTCCTTATAAAACCTGGATCATGTGTTCTGTAGGAAATGTTTTTACTGACACTACTGCTGAACATGAACTTGTTCAATAAGAATGTACATTTTAAATCAAAACATTTGCTACAATTTTGCTACAATGTGTTATTCCCTCTTATTGTCTCTCCTCACTTTCTGTCTCTCTCTCTCTTGCTCTCTGTGTCTCTCCTCACTTTCTGTCTCTCTCTCTCACGCTCTGTCTCTCTCTCTCGCTCTCTGTGTCTCTCCTCACTTTCTGTCTCTCTCTCTCTCGCTCTCTGTGTCTCTCCTCACTTTCTGTCTCTCTCTCTCTCGCTCTCTGTGTCTCTCCTCACTTTCTGTCTCTCTCTCTCTCTCGCTCTCTGTGTCTCTTCTCACTTTCTGTCTCTCTCTCTCTCGCTCTCTGTGTCTCTCCTCACTTTCTGTCTCTCTCTCTCTCTTGCTCTCTGTTTCTCACTCTCTGTGTCCCCCCCTTTCTCTGTAACAGTGTGCGGGGGAGGAGTATTGGGTGGACAGTCGTACGGTTTACATCGGTCACAAAGAACCTCCACCGGCGGCAGAGGCCTACATCCCTCAACGTTACCCTGACAACCGCATCGTCTCCTCCAAGGTGAGCAGGTGTCATGGCAACCAAGCCGTCAGCACAACAACCACGTCATTTAGCCCTTACAACCAAGCATGTTGTGCTCCTATGACAGAATGTCATCTATGATTAGCAACCTCTTAATGTGGGTGACAACCATAGATATCGGCTACTGCTCGAGGTTCGTTAGCCGTTTCTATGAGGAACTGTCATTGTTGACATCAATTTTGGATTCATTTAAGAAAGAAAAAACACACACTGGTTTAAAGTGTTATGTCTTCTCTTTAGAAAACATGTTGATAATGTGGGTAATGTCAGTGGAAGCTGCTGAGGGGAGGACGGCTCATAATAATATCTGGAACGGCGCCAATGGCATCAAACACCTGGAAACCATGTATTTGGTGTATTTGATTGAATTCCTCTGATTCCGCTTCAGCCATTACATTTACATTTTACATTTAAGTCATTTAGCAGACGCTCTTATCCATTACCACAAGCCCGTCCTCCCCAATTAAGGTGCCACCAACCTCCTGTCGTGTGTGTTCTCTCTACCAGTACACCTTATGGAACTTTATCCCCAAGAACCTGTTTGAACAGTTCAGAAGAATCGCCAACTTCTACTTTCTGCTAATCTTCCTGGTCCAGGTGAGAATATGCCATCTCTCTGTTTGATCTGAACCCCAGGGCCGTTTTATTATACATAATGTTTCATATTATCTATTATACATATGGTGTTTCATATTATCAGTTAAACACGTAGTCTATGTGAAGTGAATGGTAGTTAATTGTTTGGCTTGGAATGGCTTATGGTCATGGTCCACGATGGATATGATGGGAGCCTTCCAGTCCCATCCAGTAGCCGGAGGAGATGATGAACAGTAAGAGGAGGGGACTGGTTGGCGGTGGTCCATCTCTGTACCACAGAGAACCTGAATGAATGATAATCAGCTGGTTCTCTTCCTCTCTCCTCAGCTCATCATAGACACGCCCACCAGCCCTGTCACCAGCGGACTGCCTCTCTTCTTTGTCATCACTGTCACCGCCATTAAACAGGTGGGCGAGACACAGACACACACACATCCTCTGGTCATTGGTGTTGGTAAATCTAGGGAAGCCTTCCTCCACTGTGTTCCGGTAGTGACAGCAGATGTGATGATAGCAGTGATGCATGAACCACACCTGGCTTATAAAGCCCAGGCCTTATACAATCATTAATCTAAAACATGACATGTTATGTAGAGGCCATGGAAACAGGTCACCATGCTGACGGAATATACCACTAATTAGATAACAGCGATGACCGTATCTCTCTCTCTCTCTCTCTCTCTCTCTCTCTCTCTCTCTCTCTCTCTCTCTCTCTCTCTCTCTCTCTCTCTCTCTCTCTCTCTCTCTCTCTCTCTCTCTCTCTCTCTCTCTCTCTCTCCATTTCTCTCTATGCGTGTGTGCTCCATTTCTCCCCACAATCCCGCATGCCCTTTCCTCCTTGTATCTCTCAACCCACTCCGTCCTCCCCTTCTCTCCTCCAGGGTTATGAAGACTGGCTGAGACACAAGGCAGACTGCAGTATAAATGAGTGTCCTGTGGACATGGTGCAGCAGGGGACGGTGGTGAGGACACAGAGCTCCAAGCTACGGGTACTACTACCCTATTAATGGCTCTTCTACTCTCCAGTCTACTACACATTAGTATGACGCCTTTGGGCCTCATTGGCTGGTGTTTCTCTATTCTGACCAAGCATTTTCATTCATGTTCAGATAAGAGCCTTTAGCTGTAATAGCTGTAGTATGTGAGTATAATGGCTAGTATGAGAGCTCATCCTTCTTCATTATATTATTATTCATGTAACAAAATGAACAGTGATTATTTTGTATACTGAATAATACCCCTAGTTATATAACATTTGAACATTTATATCATAGCCACGGCTATCATCTTTGATCATATTGAAATGAAATCCGTTCCTGAGACCTTTTTAAGGCCGTTCTCCATGGGAACGTGCGTGCGTTCGCCTGCAATGCCATAGCTAGCGTCCCAGAGAAGATCAACTTTCCCCCTACAGTAGCATCCCAAACATTCCTGTTGTGATTACTCTGGTCCCATACAGAGAAAAGGATTTGCCTTTCCAGACAGAGATTAAATATCAATATGACTGATATGCCGGGTCGCTATTACCCTGTTGTCTTCTGTGATGTCAGGCTGGACTAGGGTCAGAACCACTATATTACCATAGAATTAGGAATTAGAATTTAATAGGATTTGTATGGGTGTTACTGTAATATCTATAGTTGTATTTGAGTGTATGTCGGCACGTGTTGCCATAGCCATGCTGTCCACTGAAACGTGTCCTGACTATGAAAGACATTCCTCATCCACACACACACACACACACACACACACACACACACACACACACACACACACACACACACACACACACACACACACACACACACACACACACACACACACACACACACACACACACACACACACACACACACACACACACACACACATACAGTTGAAGTCGGAAGTTTACATACACTTAGGTTGGAGTTATTAAAACTCGTTTTTCAACCGCTCCACAAATTTCTTGTTCACAATCTATAGTTTTGGCAAGGTGTTCTACTTCTACTTTGTGCATGACACAAGTAATCTTTCCTAAAATTGTTTACAGACAGATTATTTCACTTATAATTCACTGTTTCACAATTCCAGTGGGTCAGAAGTTTACATACACTAAGTTGACTGTGCCTGTCATGTTTTGTCATTAATTATCATGTCTTGTCCCTGTGCTTCCCCTTCTATTCGTTTCCCTCTGCTGGTCTTATTAGGTTCTTTCCCTCTTTTTATCCCTCTCTCTCCCCCTCCCTCTCTCACTCTCTCGCTCTCTCTTCTCTCTATCGTTCCGTTCCTGCTCCCAGCTGTTCCTATTCCCCTAATCATCATTTAGTCTTCCCACACCTGTTCCCGATCCTTTTCCCTGATTAGAGTCCCTATTTCTCTCCTTGTTTTCCGTACCTGCCCTGTCGGATCCTCATCTATAATTCACCGTGCTGTGTCTATGTTTTGCCCTGTCGTGTCGTGTTTCCCTCAGATGCTGCGTGGTGAGCAGGTGTCTGAGTCTGCTAGGTTCAAGTGCCTTCCCGAGGCAACCTGCAGTTCTCGATCAAGTCTCCAGTCTGTTCTCGTCTTTACGAGTAGTATTATGCTTTTTGTTTTGTAAAGTTTCTTACTGGATTAAAAACTCTGTTTTCGCCAAGTCGCTTTTGGGTCCTCATTCACCTGCATAACAGAAGGATCCGACCAAGGAATGGACCCAGCGACTACAGACGCTCGTAACACTGCCGTCGAGATCCAAGGAGCCATGCTCGGCAGACACGAGCAGGAATTGTCTGCTGCTCGCCATGCCGTGGAGAACCTGGCCGCTCAGGTTTCCGACCTCTCTGGACAGTTCCAGAGTCTTCGTCTCGTGCCACCTGTTACTTCCTGGCCTGCCGAGCCTCCAGAACCTAGGGTTAATAACCCACCTTGCTACTCCGGGCAGCCCACTGAGTGCCGCTCCTTTCTCACCCAGTGTGAGATTGTGTTCTCTCTCCAACCCAACACATACTCTAGAGAGAGAGCTCGGGTTGCTTACGTCATTTCACTCCTTACTGGCCGGGCCCGAGAGTGGGGCACAGCTATCTGGGAGGCAAGGGCTGATTGTTCTAACAATTACCAGAACTTTAAAGAGGAGATGATTCGGGTTTTTGACCGTTCAGTTTTTGGTGGGGAGGCTTCTAGGGCCCTGGCTTCCCTATGCCAAGGTGATCGATCCATAACGGATTACTCTATAGAGTTTCGTACTCTTGCTGCCTCTAGTGACTGGAACGAGCCGGCGCTGCTCGCTCGTTTTCTGGAGGGACTCCACACAGTGGTCAAAGATGAGATTCTCTCGGGAGGTTCCTTTCAGTGTGGACTCTTTGATTGCTCTCGCCATCCGCATAGAACGACGGGTAGATCTTCGTCACCAGGCTCGTGGAAGAGAGCTCGCATCAACGGTGTTTCCCTGCTCCGCATCGCAACCATCTCCCTCCTCTGGCTCTGAGACTGAGCCCATGCAGCTGGGAGGGATTCGCATCTCGACTAAGGAGAGGGAACGGAGGATCACCAACCGCCTGTGCCTCTATTGCGGATTTGATGGACATTTTGTTAATTCATGTCCAGTAAGAGGCCAGAGCCCATCAGTAAGCGAAGGGCTACTGGTGAGCGCTACTACTCAGGTCTCTTCATCTAGATCCTGTACTACTATGTCGGTCCATCTACGCTGGACCGGTTCGGGTGCTACATGCAGTACCTTGATTGACTCTGGGGCTGAGGGTTGTTTCATGGACGAAGCATGGGTTCGGAAACATAACATTCCTTTCAGACAGTTAGACAAGCCTACGCCCATGTTTGCCTTAGATGGTAGTCATCTTCCCAGTATCAGATTTGAGACACTACCTTTAACTCTCACAGTATCTGGTAACCACAGTGAGACTATTTCTTTTTTGATTTTTCGTTCACCTTTCACACCTGTTGTTTTGGGTCATCCCTGGCTAGTATGTCATAATCCTTCTATTAATTGGTCTTGTAATTCTATCCTATCCTGGAACGTATCTTGTCATGTGAAGTGCTTAATGTCTGCCATCCCTCCCATTTCTTCTGTCCCCACTTCTCAGGAGGAACCTGGCGATTTGACAGGAGTGCCGGAGGAATATCATGATCTGCGCACGGTCTTCAGTCGGTCCCGAGCCAACTCCCTTCCTCCTCACCGGTCGTATGATTGTAGTATTGATCTCCTTCCGGGGACCACTCCTCCTCGGGGTAGACTATACTCTCTGTCGGCTCCCGAACGTAAGGCTCTCGAGGATTATTTATCTGTGTCTCTTGACGCCGGTACCATAGTGCCTTCTTCCTCTCCGGCCGGGGCGGGGTTCTTTTGTTAAGAAGAAGGACGGTACTCTGCGCCCCTGCGTGGATTATCGAGGGCTGAATGACATAACGGTTAAGAATCGTTATCCGCTTCCTCTTATGTCATCAGCCTTCGAGATTCTGCAGGGAGCCAGGTGCTTTACTAAGTTGGACCTTCGTAACGCTTACCATCTCGTGCGCATCAGAGAGGGGGACGAGTGGAAAACGGCGTTTAACACTCCGTTAGGGCATTTTGAGTACCGGGTTCTGCCGTTTGGTCTCGCCAATGCGCCAGCTGTTTTTCAGGCATTAGTTAATGATGTTCTGAGAGACATGCTGAACATCTTTGTTTTTGTCTATCTTGACGATATCCTGATTTTTTCACCGTCACTCGAGATTCATGTTCAGCACGTTCGACGTGTTCTACAGCGCCTTTTAGAGAATTGTCTCTACGTAAAGGCTGAGAAGTGCTCTTTTCATGTCTCCTCCGTTACTTTTCTCGGTTCCGTTATTTCCGCTGAAGGCATTCAGATGGATTCCGCTAAGGTCCAAGCTGTCAGTGATTGGCCCGTTCCAAGGTCACGTGTCGAGTTGCAGCGCTTTTTAGGTTTCGCTAATTTCTATCGGCGTTTCATTCGTAATTTCGGTCAAGTTGCTGCCCCTCTCACAGCTCTTACTTCTGTCAAGACGTGTTTTAAGTGGTCCGGTTCCGCCCAGGGAGCTTTTGATCTTCTAAAAGAACGTTTTACGTCCGCTCCTATCCTCGTTACTCCTGACGTCACTAGACAATTCATTGTCGAGGTTGACGCTTCAGAGGTAGGCGTGGGAGCCATTCTATCCCAGCGCTTCCAGTCTGACGATAAGGTTCATCCTTGCGCTTATTTTTCTCATCGCCTGTCGCCATCTGAGCGCAACTATGATGTGGGTAATCGTGAACTGCTCGCCATCCGCTTAGCCCTAGGCGAATGGCGACAGTGGTTGGAGGGGGCGACCGTTCCTTTTGTCGTTTGGACAGACCATAAGAACCTTGAGTACATCCGTTCTGCCAAACGACTTAATGCCCGTCAAGCTCGTTGGGCGTTGTTTTTCGCTCGTTTCGAGTTTGTGATTTCTTACCGTCCGGGTAGCAAGAACACCAAGCCTGATGCCTTATCCCGTCTGTTTAGTTCTTCTGTGGCTTCTACTGATCCCGAGGGGATTCTTCCTTATGGGCGTGTTGTCGGGTTGACAGTCTGGGGAATTGAAAGACAGGTTAAGCAAGCACTCACGCACACTGCGTCGCCGCGCGCTTGTCCTAGTAACCTCCTTTTCGTTCCTGTTTCCACTCGTCTGGCTGTTCTTCAGTGGGCTCACTCTGCCAAGTTAGCTGGTCATCCCGGTGTTCGAGGCACTCTTGCGTCTATTCGCCAGCGCTTTTGGTGGCCGACTCAGGAGCGTGACACGCGCCGTTTCGTGGCTGCTTGTTCGGACTGCGCGCAGACTAAGTCGGGTAACTCTCCTCCTGCCGGTCGTCTCAGACCGCTCCCCATTCCTTCTCGACCATGGTCTCACATCGCCCTAGACTTCATTACCGGTCTGCCTTTGTCTGCGGGGAAGACTGTGATTCTTACGGTTGTCGATAGGTTCTCTAAGGCGGCACATTTCATTCCCCTCGCTAAACTTCCTTCCGCTAAGGAGACGGCACGAATCATTATCGAGAATGTGTTCAGAATTCATGGCCTCCCGTTAGACGCCGTTTCAGACAGAGGCCCGCAATTCACGTCACAGTTTTGGAGGGAGTTCTGTCGTTTGATTGGTGCGTCCGTCAGTCTCTCTTCCGGGTTTCATCCCCAGTCTAACGGTCAAGCAGAGAGGGCCAATCAGACGATTGGTCGCATACTACGCAGCCTTTCTTTCAGAAACCCTGCGTCTTGGGCAGAACAGCTCCCCTGGGCAGAATACGCTCACAACTCGCTTCCTTCGTCTGCTACCGGGTTATCTCCGTTTCAGAGTAGTCTGGGTTACCAGCCTCCTCTGTTCTCATCCCAGCTTGCCGAGTCCAGCGTTCCCTCCGCTCAAGCGTTTGTCCAACGTTGTGAGCGCACCTGGAGGAGGGTGAGGTCTGCACTTTGCCGCTACAGGGCACAGACTGTGAGAGCCGCCAATAAACGCAGGATTAAGAGTCCAAGGTATTGTTGCGGCCAGAGAGTGTGGCTTTCCACTCGCAACCTTCCTCTTACGACAGCTTCTCGTAAGTTGACTCCGCGGTTCATTGGTCCGTTCCGTGTCTCCCAGGTCGTCAATCCTGTCGCTGTGCGACTGCTTCTTCCGCGACATCTTCGTCGCGTCCATCCTGTCTTCCATGTCTCCTGTGTCAAGCCCTTTCTTCGCACCCCCGTTCGTCTTCCCTCCCCCCCTCCCGTCCTTGTCGAGAGCGCACCTATTTACAAGGTACATAAGATCATGGACATGTGTTCTCGGGGACGGGGTCACCAATACTTAGTGGATTGGGAGGGTTACGGTCCTGAGGAGAGGAGTTGGGTTCCGTCTCGGGACGTGCTGGACCGTTCACTCATTGATGATTTCCTCCGTTGCCGCCAGGATTCCTCCTCGAGTGCGCCAGGAGGCGCTCGGTGAGTGGGGGGTACTGTCATGTTTTGTCATTAATTATCATGTCTTGTCCCTGTGCTTCCCCTTCTATTCGTTTCCCTCTGCTGGTCTTATTAGGTTCTTTCCCTCTTTTTATCCCTCTCTCTCCCCCTCCCTCTCTCACTCTCTCGCTCTCTCTTCTCTCTATCGTTCCGTTCCTGCTCCCAGCTGTTCCTATTCCCCTAATCATCATTTAGTCTTCCCACACCTGTTCCCGATCCTTTTCCCTGATTAGAGTCCCTATTTCTCTCCTTGTTTTCCGTACCTGCCCTGTCGGATCCTCATCTATAATTCACCGTGCTGTGTCTATGTTTTGCCCTGTCGTGTCGTGTTTCCCTCAGATGCTGCGTGGTGAGCAGGTGTCTGAGTCTGCTAGGTTCAAGTGCCTTCCCGAGGCAACCTGCAGTTCTCGATCAAGTCTCCAGTCTGTTCTCGTCTTTACGAGTAGTATTATGCTTTTTGTTTTGTAAAGTTTCTTACTGGATTAAAAACTCTGTTTTCGCCAAGTCGCTTTTGGGTCCTCATTCACCTGCATAACAGAAGGATCCGACCAAGGAATGGACCCAGCGACTACAGACGCTCGTAACACTGCCGTCGAGATCAAGGAGCCATGCTCGGCAGACACGAGCAGGAATTGTCTGCTGCTCGCCATGCCGTGGAGAACCTGGCCGCTCAGGTTTCCGACCTCTCTGGACAGTTCCAGAGTCTTCGTCTCGTGCCACCTGTTACTTCCTGGCCTGCCGAGCCTCCAGAACCTAGGGTTAATAACCCACCTTGCTACTCCGGGCAGCCCACTGAGTGCCGCTCCTTTCTCACCCAGTGTGAGATTGTGTTCTCTCTCCAACCCAACACATACTCTAGAGAGAGAGCTCGGGTTGCTTACGTCATTTCACTCCTTACTGGCCGGGCCCGAGAGTGGGGCACAGCTATCTGGGAGGCAAGGGCTGATTGTTCTAACAATTACCAGAACTTTAAAGAGGAGATGATTCGGGTTTTTGACCGTTCAGTTTTTGGTGGGGAGGCTTCTAGGGCCCTGGCTTCCCTATGCCAAGGTGATCGATCCATAACGGATTACTCTATAGAGTTTCGTACTCTTGCTGCCTCTAGTGACTGGAACGAGCCGGCGCTGCTCGCTCGTTTTCTGGAGGGACTCCACACAGTGGTCAAAGATGAGATTCTCTCGGGAGGTTCCTTCCAGTGTGGACTCTTTGATTGCTCTCGCCATCCGCATAGAACGACGGGTAGATCTTCGTCACCAGGCTCGTGGTGCATAACAGTGCCTTTAAACAGCTTGGAAGTTTCCAGAAAATGATGTCAGGGCTTTAGACGCTTCTGATAGGCTAATTGACATAATTTGATTCAATTGGAGGTGTACCTGTGGATGTATTTCAAGGTCCTACCTTCAAACTCAGTGCCTCTTTGCTTGACATCATGGGAAAATCAAAAGAAATCAGCCAAGACCTCAGAAAAAAAATGTAGACCTCCACAAGTCTGGTTCATCCTTGGGAGCAATTTCCAAACACCTGAAGGTACCACGTTCATCTGTACAAACAATAGTATGCAAGTATAAACACCATGGGACCACACAGCTGTCATAACGCTCAGGAAGGAGACACATTCAGTCTCCTAGAGATGAACATACTTTGGTGCGAAAAGTGCAAATCAATCCCAGAACAACAGCAAAGGATCTTGTGAAGATGCTGGAGGAAACTGGTAAATAAGTATCTACATCCACAGTAAAACGAGTCCTATATCAACGTAACTTGAAAGTCCGCTCTGCAGGGAAACATGAAAGTCCGCTCTGCTCCAAAACCGCCATAAAAAAGCTAGGCTACGGTTTGCAACTGCACATAGGGACAAAGATTGTACTTTTTGGAGAAATGTCCTCTGGTCTGATGAAACAAAAATAGAACTGTTTTGCCATAATGACCATTGTTATGTTTGGAGGAAAAAGGGGGAGGCTTGCAAGCCGAATATTTTATTTTACCTTTATTTAACTAGACAAGTCAGTTAAGAACAAATTATTATTTTCAATGACGGTCTAGGAACAGTGGGTTAACTACCTTGTTCAGGGGCAGAACGACAGATTTTTACCTTGTTGGTTTGGGGATTCGATCTTGCAACATTCCAGTTACTCGTCCAACTCCTCCCCCCCAAGAACACCATCCCGACCGTGAAGCACGGGTGGCAGCATCGTTTTGTGGAGGTGCTTTGCTGCAGGAGGGACTGGTGTACTTCACAAGATGGCATCATGAGGCAGGAGAATTATGTGGATATATTCAAGTAACATCTCAAGACATCAGTCAGCTAGTTAAAGCTTGGTCACGAATGGGTCTTCCAAATGGACAATGACTCCAAGCACACTTTCAAAGTTGTGGAAAAATGGCTTAAGGGACAACAAAGTCAAGGTATTGGAGTGGCCATCACAAAGCCCTGACCTCAATCCCATAGATCATTTGTGGGCAGAACTGATAAAGCCTGCGCGTGAGGCCTACAAACCTGACTCAGTTATACCAGCTCTGTCAGAAGGAATGGGCTAAAATTCACCCAACTTATTGTGGGACGCTTGTGGAAGGCTACCCAAAACGTTTGACCCAAGTTAAACAATTTAAAGGCAATGCTACTCAATACTAATTGAGTGTATGTAAACTACTGAACCACTGGGAATGTGATGAAAGAAATAAAAGCTGAAATAAATCATTCTCTCTTCTATTATTCTGACATTTCACATTCTTAAAATAAAGTGGTGATCCTAACTGATCTAAGACAGGGAATTTTTACCAGGATTAAATGTCAGGAATTGTGAAACACCTTTGCCAACTACATTTAAACTCAGTTTATGTAAACTTCCGACTTCAACTGTACATGCATATTCTACCGATGTTCCTCACCGATGGTCCCCTGACTCAAACAGAGTGGATTGTGGGGAAAAGAGGAATAGTGTATGTGCAGTACAGTGGTGTGTACGGTCACCGTAGAGATGGGATTTATAGGCAGTTCAGCTGCTCCACTTGCATAATCCCACTGTTACACAACAACTCAATCCCCAGGAAGAAAGGAGTGGGAAAAATCTGAAAGTGTGATTGTGCGCCAGGCATGTGTGTTTCCTGTAGGAGAACTGCTAATTATTTCTGGCTCTACAGCAGCACCTCTGAAAGTGTGATTGTGCGCCAGGCATGTGTGTTTCCTGTAGGAGAACTGCTAATTATTTCTGGCTCTACAGCAGCACCTCTGAAAGTGTGATTGTGCACGAGGCATGTGTGTTTCCTGTAGGAGAACTGCTAATTATTTCTGGCTCTACAGCAGCACCTCTGAAAGTGTGATTGTGCACGAGGCATGTGTGTTTCCTGTAGGAGAACTGCTAATTATTTCTGGCTCTACAGCAGCACCTCTGAAAGTGTGATTGTGTGCCAGGCATGTGTGTTTCCTGTAGGAGAACTGCTAATTATTTCTGGCTCTACAGCAGCACCTCTGAAAGTGTGATTGTGCACGAGGCATGTGTGTTTCCTGTAGGAGAACTGCTAATTATTTCTGGCTCTACAGCAGCACCTCTGAAAGTGTGATTGTGCACGAGGCATGTGTGTTTCCTGTAGGAGAACTGCTAATTATTTCTGGCTCTACAGCAGCACCTCTGAAAGTGTGATTGTGCACGAGGCATGTGTGTTTCCTGTAGGAGAACTGCTAATTATTTCTGGCTCTACAGCAGCACCTCTGAAAGTGTGATTGTGCACGAGGCATGTGTGTTTCCTGTAGGAGAACTGCTAATTATTTTTGGATCTACAGCAGCATCTCTGTGTTTGTTTACAATGGCATGGTGTTTATCACATTTAAATGATATCGCATCCCCCAAATAGTGCAAACATTTTGACCACCAGAGCCACCAGGTACGGCTCTGGTCAAAAGCAGTACATTGTAAGAGGAATATGGTAGTCCCAGGAGCGAAGTCACGAGTGAGCCTGGGTGGACCCAGGGCCACCCACTGGGTAGTCTGGCTCACCCACTGGGTAGTCTGGCTCACCCACTGGGTAGTCTGGCCCACCCACTGGGTAGTCTGGCCCACCCACTGGGTAGTCTGGCCCACCCACTGGGTAGTCTGGCTCACCCACTGGGTAGTCTGGCCCACCCACTGGGTAGTCTGGCCCACCCACTGGGTAGTCTGGCTCACCCACTGGGTAGTCTGGCCCACCCACTGGGTAGTCTGGCCCACCCACTGGGTAGTCTGGCTCACCCACTGGGTAGTCTGGCTCACCCACTGGGTAGTCTGGCTCACCCACTGGGTAGTCTGGCTCACCCACTGGGTAGTCTGGCCCACCCACTGGGTAGTCTGGCCCACCCACTGGGTAGTCTGGCTCACCCACTGGGTAGTCTGGCCCACCCACTGGGTAGTCTGGCTCACCCACTGGGTAGTCTGGCCCACCCACTGGGTAGTCTGGCTCACCCACTGGGTAGTCTGGCTCACCCACTGGGTAGTCTGGCTCACCCACTCAGATTGAGCAAAAAAATTGATTAAAAGTGTTCCAAACGGGACATTATTTGTCTTTTTACCTAAACATGCAAACACCATCAGATTGAATTCCTAGCAAGCAGTTAGTCAGATTTTATTAAATTTAACAGAACAGATGAACTGGAATGACATTCACTCTCACGGGATGGGTTGACAAAAAGAACTAACTAAACCACACAAAAAAATTTCTCTGCACATTTTGTCAAAATGTGTACAATTGCAGGAAGTTAGCCGCTCTAGCCCCACCCACACCAAAAAAAAAAAGCCCACCCACCAACGAATTTGGCTATATCACTGGGTAGTCCACTCCATTTAGATCAGGTCAACAGTAGTTAACAAGGGAATAGTGTGTGATTTTAGGACCCAGCCTGTATTTCTTGAGTCTAAACTGATGATGTGGTTGACCTGTCAGGTGGGGGACGTTGTCATGGTGAGGGAGGACGAGACGTTCCCCTGTGACCTTATCCTCCTTTCATCCAGCCGCGGTGACGGAACCTGCTACGTCACCACTACCAGCCTGGATGGAGAGTCTAGCCACAAGGTATGTGCACACACACACTCACATACTGTTACGCACACACATACGTACACTGCTGGGATTCACCCCTGAATTATTCCAGCATGCTCTCTGATCAAACATGACTTCTAAGTGATTCATCTCTCTCCCCCCTACTATGCTGTGTCAGACCTACTATGCTGTACCAGACACCATGGCCTTTAAGACAGAGCAGGAGGTGCACTCTCTACATGCGACTATTGAATGTGAACAACCACAACCTGACCTCTACAAGTGAGTGACACTCAATGTGTGACACACACACAGAATCATTGAGTGACCTGTTTGTTTGTTGAAAATTGCATACATTTTATTTTTCCCATTTAGATTTGTGGGGCGCATCAATATTTATAAGGAAAGAGAGGATCCCATAGCCAGGTAAGACCAACACCCCCCTCTTTCATTCCTAAACAGTCTTTGCCATGGATAGTAAAGCTTTTTCTTTTTGACTTTTTATCTAGTTTCTTTTCTCATTTTAGACCACTGGGGGCTGAGAACCTTCTCCTCAGAGGAGCTACCCTGAAGAACACAGGACATATTTATGGTAACACACACACTGTTCTGTGTTTGAAGTTATATCTATGGTTATATTTGTGTCGGCACGTGTTGCAATAGCCATACCATCCACCGAAACGTGTCCTCCTGACTATGAAATACATTCTTCATACACACACACACACACACACACACACACACACACACACACACACACACACACACACACACACACACACACACACACACACACACACACACACACACACACACACACACACACACACACACACACACACACACACACACACACACACACACTGTTCTGCGTCTGTAGTGATGGTAACCCCTGGTTGTTGTTCCCTCAGCTGTAGCCATTTACACAGGCATGGACACCAAGATGGCGCTTAACTACCAGTCCAAATCCCAGAAACGCTCAGCTGTGGAAAAGTAAGATCTATTCCCATACCTTCCCTCTCTGTGTCTGGTTGCTCTGGTGTGGCTAGAACTACCTGTCTGATGAAGGATAGCAGGAGTTAGAATAGTAGCAGGAGTTAGAATAGTAGCAGGAGTTAGAATAGTAGCAGGAGTTAGAATAGTAGCAGGAGTTAGAATAGTAGCAGGAGTTAGAATAGTAGCAGGAATAGTAGACTCTGTTATTACATAAAGTCTGCTTGATTAAATTCCATTTGATCTCATTCAAGCTGTGTGTGTGTGTGTGTGTGTGTGTGTGTGTGTGTGTGTGTGTGTGTGTGTGTGTGTGTGTGTGTGTGTGTGTGTGTGTGTGTGTGTGTGTGTGTGTGTGTGTGTGTGTGTGTGTGTGTGTGTGTGTGTGATGCTCTATTGACAATTCTTTTACATCCAGTTCTGGAGAATCGATCTGCATTTAGCTCCTCTAAACCTCTCCTCCCTCTACCTCCCTCCAGGTCTATGAATGCGTTCCTAATCGTGTATCTGTGCATCCTGATCACTAAAGCGGTCATTAACACGGTTCTGAAGTATGCGTGGCAGTGGTCTGCTGACCACGATGAACCCTGGTACAACCACAGGACCGAGATCGACAGAGAACGCCATGTGGTTAGTCCCCCAAACCACTACACTACCCACAAAGCACGCTGTCATAGCAAAATGAATAATCAGGTCACTCCCTATTTACCGTTCACTGACTCTGATAAAGCCTCTTCTCTGTCTCTAACTATCCTTTCGTTCTCGTTCTCCCCTTCTCTCTCTTCCTACATCCTCCTCCTCCCTGCCTCTACCCCTCCCTCCATCTTCTCCACTCTCTCTCTCAGGTGATCAGGGCGTTCACAGACTTCCTGGCCTTCATGGTGTTGTTTAACTACATCATCCCAGTCTCCATGTACGTTACCGTGGAGATGCAGAAGTTCCTGGGTTCTTACTTCATAGTCTGGGACAAGGATATGTATGATGAGGAGCTGGGGGTGGGGGCTCAGGTCAACACATCTGACCTCAACGAAGAGCTTGGACAGGTACACACACTCACACATCTTCTGAACATCTAGATATACTAGACTGACTTGTGTCCACACACACGCACACACACATTTATACTGCAGGTAGAGTACACAAATACACACATACGTATACTACACACACTCCAGAGTTCAGGGCTTGTATCCATAAAGCATCTCAGAAAATATATTTGAAATCCTGATAACCTGTGTTTAAGACAACAACAAAAACTCCCAGCTTTTAGGATGAAACACTGTTCAGACGAACTCTGAGCCAGGAGTAAAATCAACTCAGAAACGTTTATCTCAGCTGGTAGTCACAACAGTTTGAGGTACCGCAAAGGAAAGATACTGATGATACTCATTAACATTGTTGCAAATGACGGGGAATAACCAATCATGAGGAAGCCTCGCCAGGTGTAAACTCTATAGCACGCTTCAGGCTTTGTTTTTACCAATTCTGATGGTTGTTAAAATTTGAATTTTGACAATATGACCGTTATATCAACACACATGTCACTCCCGTTTAACAACTCTAAATCGCTTTGGCACAGTCAGCCCCAAGCCACTCACCGGTAATGTTGCATACAATGTTTGAAAGGTCTGTCATTTTCATCAAAGACAATCAAAGTTAACATAAGGCCTAGATGTCTTCAACTACCCAATTTATAGGTATGCCTAATTTTAGGCTTCTTTTTTCATGTGATATTGCACTCCAAAGGGATAACTTGAAATAACAGCATAATGTAGTTAGTTAAATAATTGAAAGGAAACATATGAAATAGATCTTATTGTCAAAGGCACAAGTGATGCTGTTTCATCTAGATCTAGATTATTTGTGGATTGATTCTTTAGAATTATCAAAACATTCTTTCGACAACTCCAAAGCTATTGCATATGGTGCAGGAACCACTGACTCGCTGCATTTTTCCATTATTAAGACACCTGCTGGTAACTCTTAACTGGTTAGGACAGCTCATGAAGTCTCCTAAATATCTGTCGACTCTGTGTGACTATTATGAATAAAGGGGCTTCATGCATAGCTTTTGTTTTTTCCCGTAGGAGTAAAATGTCTATTTTCTCACAACGGATGACCAATTTTCTACTCTGAGACGCTTTGTGGATACGGGCCTAGGTCAGCATCTAAAGATAACTTCTGCTTCCGTCTGTGTGTGCAGGTAGAGTATGTGTTTACTGATAAGACGGGGACGTTGACGGAGAACAACATGGAGTTTATAGAGTGCTGTGTGGACGGGCACGTATATATCCCCCACGTCATCTGTAACGGACAGATCCTCAGTGCTGCTTCCAGCATAGACATGATCGACTCTTCTCCTGGAGGATACCGCAGGGTAAGTCCGTGTGTACCAGTGTGTACCAGTGTGTAGCAGTGTGTACCAGTGTGTAATAGTGTGTCTGTGTTCCTGTGTGTGTCAGGAGCACGAGGACCTGTTCTTCCGGGCTCTGTGTCTGTGCCACACGGTGCAGGTGAAGGAGGAGGAGACAGTGGACAGCATCAAGAGAGGGATCCACCTGGGAAAGCCCACCTCCTTCTACATATCATCCTCTCCTGATGAGGTGGCTCTGGTGGAGGGCATGAAGAGGTAACACACACACCAGTGGCGGTTGGTGCCGTTTAAGATGAGGGAGGATATTGGGTGACTGTCATTCATATTCCATTCACCCAGTTCAATGTAACATCGCTAGGTTTAGTCTACTAGGTAATACTACAATTTTCACTGTACCCATTATGAGGTTGCTATAACCTAGACTATGAATGAATGTTTACAACGTTGGGCCACAGGTCGAGATGATCATTTTGAGTGCATCTAGCTGATCTAGGGTGGAATCATTAGTCCAACAGTTGCAAATTAGAGTTTTTATTGGGCAAATGCAGGTATGTTTATCCCAGTTTCTTTTCATTTAATTTTTTTTTTTCAAGAGAATCGGTGGAATTAATACACCCCTGATCACACGCAAACAGTTCAGTTTCATAGCAGTCACATACAAACAGCATCATCACTTTGCTTGTTGTACAGTGTATATATAATTCCTTCGTGCAACTATCTATGCGCTCTCCTCTCACCTTTTCCCTTCACTTGTGGATTTCAGTGCACAACACGTAAGCTGTCTGGGATCAGGCGAAAAAAATATTTCCAAGCCAAACCTTCATATCATGACCGCTAACCACTACACACAGCCTACATCGTTGTCACGTCATAGTCTACGAGAACTAACACGTTAGTAAACCCACTACGTTCATGCAGTATAGTGTAGTCAGAAAGCAGTTTAGCAGTTACACCGGCGGGCCCCAGTGGTGTTGGGTGGTCCTTTGCATGGGGTGACGTAAGCTTCCTTTAACAATCAGTCTTCCAGATAGATGATACAGGAACCTTGGTATAAAACTCTTTAGTAATAAAATGCAATTGCAGACAGAGTTTCACATACAGAATACCTCAGTAGTCTATAGTAAAGATCTGTTTGGTGAAACAAGAGACAAAGCTCATTATACTAGTGGGTGTGACAACCTACCATCAATCATACCTTAGCATTGTTGCACTGGATTAGCTGCAAAGTAACTAAGATGAGAAAAGCATGTCTAGACAGTGGTTTCTCACTCTGCTATTTTGGCCTTGAGGCTGTGTGACAATCAGCAGGTGCAGACAATTCTCAGCCTGAGAACTAAAGCAGTACATCTCCATTTACTCAGTACAATTCCATCATTGAGCATTGCAAGCATACAAAGGTAATCATATATATATATATATATATATATATATACATATACATATACATATATACATACATATATACATACATATATACATACATACATACAGTGGGGCAAAAAAAGTATTTAGTCAACCACCAATTGTACAAGTTCTCCCACTTAAAAAGATGAGAGAGGCCTGTAATTTTCATCATAGGTACACTTCAACTATGACAGACAAAATGAGGGAAGAAATTCCAGAAAATCACATTGTAGGATTTTTTATTAATTAATTTGCAAATTATGGTGGAAAATAAGTATTTGGTCAATAACAAAAGTTTCTCAATACTTTGTTATATACCCTTTGTTGGCAATAACAGAGGTCAAACGTTTTCTGTAAGTCTTCACAAGGTTTTCACACACTGTTGCTGGTATCTTGGCCCATTCCTCCATGCAGATCTCCTCTAGAGCAGTGATGTTTTGGGGCTGTTGCTGGGCAACACGGACTTTCAACTCCCTCCAAAGATTTTCTATGGGGTTGAGATCTGGAGACTGGCTAGGCCACTCCAGGACCTTGAAATGCTTCTTACGAAGCCACTCCTTCGTTGCCCGGGCGGTGTGTTTGGGATCATTGTCATGCTGAAAGACCCAGCCACGTTTCATCTTCAATGCCCTTGCTGATGGTGGGCTTTGTTACTTTGGTCCCAGCTCTCTGCAGGTCATTCACTAGGTCCCCCCATGTGGTTCTGGGATTTTTGCTCACCGTTCTTGTGATAATTTTGACCCCACAGGGTGAGATCTTGCCCCAGATCGAGGGAGATGATCAGTGGTCTTGTATGTCTTCCATTTCCTAAAAATTGCTCCCACAGTTGATTTCTTCAAACCAAGCTGCTTACCTATTGTAGATTCAGTCTTCCCAGCCTGGTGCAGGTCAACAATTTTGTTTCTGGTGTCCTTTGACAGCTCTTTGGTCTTGGCCATAGTGGAGTTTGGAGTGTGACTGTTTGAGGTTGTGGACAGGTGCCATTAATACAGGTAACGAGTGGAGGACAGAGGAGCCTCTTAAAGAAGAAGTTACAGGTCTGTGAGAGCCAGAAATCTTGCTTGTTTGTAGGTGACCAAATACTTATTTTCCACCATAATTTGCAAATAAATTCATTAAAAGTCCTACAATGTGATTTTCTGGATGTTTTTTTCTCATTTTGTCTGTCATAGTTCAAGTGTACCTATGATGAAAATGACAAAAATTGCCTCTCTCATCTATTTTAGTGGGAGAACTTGCAGAATTGGTGGCTGACTAAATACTTTTTTGCCCCACTGTATGTATATATATACAGTAATCAAGGCATTGGTGTAATGTACTCAGAGGAGGACAGAAGCTAGCTGTCCTCCAGCTGCACAATGGTGCTAACCTACAGAGTGTAGACTTTCATTGCAAAACAGTGTTTTTTAATCAATTATTTGGTGACGTACATATATTTAGTTTTATCTAAAAAGGATAACCTTTTAAAATTTTTGTTTCACTTTTTATTTTTATGAAATTCACTGAGGAGGATAGTTCTCCTTCCTCTAAGGAGCCTCAATTGACACACACACACACACACACACACACACACACACACACACACACACACACACACACACACACACACACACACACACACACACACACACACACACACACACACACACACACACACACACACACACACACACACACACTGAAGGATACACAGACTAGTCCAGGGGTGTCACCAGTCC
>NC_060173.1:86867086-86870887 GCF_021184085.1 Oncorhynchus gorbuscha
GGTGGCCCCTACGCCCTTACGTGCCCCAAAGCCAGCACCCTCCAGGCCCCCATGGTCCTCTAAAGTGACACTTGCTTTCAGCTGCCCCTCTAGTTTGGCCAGATGCACAGTAGGACTGGACCTCATTTTGTCTGGTCTCTTAGCTGCTCTGACCCTGTGCCCTGCCTGTCCTGCTGGATAGGGCAAGGTACTTAAAGACTATGCCCCACATTGAGGCATTTCCGAAGTTGTTTGGATTTCCGTAAGAAATCCAAGGGCAGCTGTAAAAAAGGCCATTCCTTTCAGCCAAATGGCAGGTTTGAATGATCATTTGGATCTGGCTCTGCCCACTGTAGCTCAGTGTTTTTTAGTCTTCGACAGAAGATGCAAGTCTGGCTGGCGACTGAGTTTTCAGTGTTTATTTTAGAAGTGTTGTGTGTGCATCCACAATGTAAGTTGGGGCTTTATATTGTTGGGGATTGTTTATGATGATTACTGCATGCTACTGAAACCTGAATAATGTTGGTTATCTTGTTACATCCATAACGTAGTTGTTCTGTTGCCAGTTGGTATCATTGTTTACCTGTTTAACTAATACATATCGTCAGTACAGAATTGCCAGTTAATATAAATTTTGCATGTCTGTATTTACACTATATGACCAAAAGTATTTGCACACCTGCTCGTCGAACATCTCATTCCAAATTCATGGGCATTAATATGGAGTTGGTCCCCCTATTGTTGCTATAATAGGCTCAATTCTTCTGGGATGGCTTTCCACTAGTTGGAACATTGCTGCGGGGACATTCAGCCATAAGAGCATTTGTGAGGTTGGGCACTGATGTTGGGCGATTAGGCCTGGCTCGCAGTCAGGGTTCCAATTCATCCCAAAGGTGTTCAACGGGGTTGAAGTCAGGGCTCTGTGCAGATCAGTCAAGTTCTTCCACACCGATCTTGACAAACCATTTCTGTATGTACCTCGCTTTGTGCACGGGGGCACTGTCATGCTGAAACAGGAAAGGGCCTTTCCCAAACTGTTGCCACAATGTTGGAAACACAGAATCATCTAGAATGTCATTGTATGCTGTAGCGTACAGATTTCCCTTCATTGGACCTAAGGGGTCTAGCCCAAACAATTCCTCCTTCAAACAATTCCTCCTTCACCAAACTTTACATTTGACAATATGCATTCGGGCAGGTAGCGTTCTCCTGACATAGGCCAACCTCAGATTCATCCGCCGGGCTACCAGATGGTGAAGTGTGATTTATCACTCCAGAGAACGTGTTTCCACTGCTCCAGAGTCCAATGGCGGCGAGCTTTACACCACTCCAGCTGGCGTCTTGGAATTGATGATCTTAGGCTTGTGTGAGGCTGCTCTGCCATGGAAATCCATTTCATTAAGCTCCTGATGAACAGTAGTTATTGTGCTGATGTTGCTTCCAGAGGCAGTTTGGAACTCGGTAGTGAGTGTTGCAGCTGAGGACAGACCATTTTTACTCCGTACGTGCTTCAGCACTCTGCAGTCCCATTCTGTGAGCTTATGTGGCCTACCACTTCACGGCTGAACCTTTGTTGCTCCTCGACATTTCCACTTCACAATAACAGCACTTACAGTTGACCAGGGCAGCTCTAGCAGGGCAGAAATTTTACTTACTGACTTGTTGGAAAAGTGGAATCATATGACGGTGCCACGTTGTAAGGCCATTCTATTGCCAATGTTTGTCTATGAAGATTGCATGGATGTGTGCTCAGTTTTATACAGCTCACAGCAATGACTGTGACTGAAATAGCCGAATGCACTCATTTGAGTGGGTGTCCACATACTTTTGTATATATATAGTGTATTATTATGAGTATGTTGTGCATGCTACTATTACTGGAAGATAATGTGTTATATGCCAGATAAAGTTATCAAATTAGTAGAAGACTCTAAATGGCCTGGTGCACTCTGCACATTTATGGCCTATCAGATAAGATCTCTAGCTGGCCAGAGAGAGAAGGCCATCAATTCTGACTGGCAGCAGTTATTAGCCTCTCTCTCTCTGCCAAGATGTTGACATCTCATCTTTAGTTGTGTGAATTGGTGTCTGCAATGATAATGATAGGCTATGTGGTCTACAGTCAGTAAGGGTGTGTGGATAAATTCACTGGGGAAGCCAAGTCCAAAAAAAAAGCACAATTTTCAACCTGTTGTGATAATTGCGTGTTTGCTCTGTAAGCCGTTAGTTCATAAGCCTTGCGACCGTGATATACTGTACAGGCCTAAGGCAGAGACAATGAGAAGAATACATTCAACCACACCTTTGTTTCATCACAAAACCGGAGAGCCTCCTCTGTCCGGTGAAGTCAAAATCAAATCAAATTGTATTTGTCACATGCGTCGAAAATGCAGTTAAGAAAATATGTACTAAATAAACGAAAGTACCAAAAATAAGTAACAATAATGAGGCTATATACAGGGGGTACGGGTACGAGTCAATGTGCGGGGGTACAGGTTAGTCAAGGTAATTTGTACATGTAGGTAGGGGTAAAGGGACTATGAATAGATAATAAACAGCGAGTAGCAGCAGTGTAAAAACAAAGGGAGGGTGTCAATGAAAATAGTCCGGGTGGTCATTTGATCAATTGTTCAGCAGTCTTATGGCTTGGGGATAGAAGCTGTTAAGGAGCCTTTTGGACCTAGACTTGGTGCTCTGGTACCGTTTCCGTGCAGTAGCAGAGAGAACAGTCTATGACTTAGGTGACTGGAGTCTTTGACATTTTTTTAGGACTTCCTCTGACACTGCCTAGTATATAGGTCCTGGATGGCAAGAAGCTTTGCCCCAGTGATGTACAGGGCTGTACACACTACCCTCTGTAGCGCGTTACGGTCGAAATGCCGATGCTCTCGATGGAGCTGGGGACCCATGCCAAATCTTTTCAGTGACTTGTTAATTGTTTACTCCATGTGTAACTCTGTGTTGTCTGTTCACACTGCTATGCTTTATCTTGGCCAGGTCGCAGTTGCAAATGAGAACTTGTTCTCAACTAGCCTACCTGGTTAAATAAAGGTAAAATAAATAAAAATATTAAAAAATAAAAAGTCTCCTGAGGGGAGAAAGGAGTTGTCATGGTCTCTTAATGATTTTCTTGGTGTGTTTGGACCATGACAGCTTGTTTGTTGGTGAAAGCATATTGCATGTAACAAACATGACCTACAACATGATCAAGCAAGTTAATGTTTCCAACCATTTTAGAACCACGGAGAGTTACTGCAAGTCGCAAAGAAAACAGGAGCTGCCGACACTAATCCAACACCATTTCAACATCATCAAATCACCTATGCTTAGTCTAATACAGTGACAACTAATATATTCCAAACATGTTGACTCACTCTACTTGTAGAGGAAAGCCAATGCCATCCTCCTCTCTTTCATGTTGACGAAACGGTCTATGCAGTACACGCTTTTATTTTTTGTTGTCCTAGGCTACCTGAATAAAATGCTTGCTCGCTAGCGTAACTTCCTTTCATGGGCAACGTTAGCTAGTTAACGTTAGTCGTCTACATCTAGCTACATATTGAACGTCCATCATCTCAGTCCAGGGGCACTATGCATAAATGTATGGTTGGATCGCCGTTATAATAATTGGCCAGTAAGGTGAATTAAGTAAAATACCACAAGTCCAAATCCCTATCTCCATCCATAGCTAATTTAGGAAAGGGCCCACCTTAGCTAGCTAGCTAGCCACCAGAGGACGACAACACAAGGGTCAGATGTATACAGAACGGTGCATTTATGATGTGTGTGTGCGCAACTCTGTGGTGGTTGCCAAGAGCCAAT
>NC_060173.1:86870987-86883584 GCF_021184085.1 Oncorhynchus gorbuscha
TCATGCTGGTGAAAGAGGACCCAAAAGCGACTTGGCGAAAACAGAGTCTTTAATCCAGTAAAGTAAATACAATCAAAAAACACAACTTTCACTCCGAAATGACGAGGACAAACTGGAGACTCGATCTTGAACAGCAGGTGAACAACAGGTTGCCTCGGAAGGCACTTTGAACCAGACAGACTCAGACACCTGCTCACCACGCAGCATCTGAGGAAAACACGACACGACAGGGCGATACACAAACACAGCACGGTGAATTCTAGACAAGGAACCGACAGGGCAGAAAACGAATAACAAGGAGAGAAATAGGGACTCTAATCAGGGAAAAGGATCGGGAACAGGTGTGGGAAGGCTAAATGATGATTAGGGGAATAGGAACAGCTGGGAGCAGGAACGGAACGATAGAGAGAGAAGAGAGAGCGAGAGAGTGAGAGAGGGAGGGGGAGAGAGGGATAGAAAGAGGAAAGAACCTAATAAGACCAGCAGAGGGAAACGAATAGAATGGGGAGCACAGGGACAAGACATGATAATAAATGACAAAACATGACAGTACCCCCCCACTCACCGAGCGCCTCCTGGCGCACTCGAGGAGGAATCCTGGCGGCAACGGAGGAAATCATCAATGAGTGAACGGTCCAGCACGTCCCGAGACGGAACCCAACTCCTCTCCTCAGGACCGTAACCCTCCCAATCCACTAAGTATTGGTGACCCCGTCCCCGAGAACGCATGTCCATGATCTTATGTACCTTGTAAATAGGTGCGCTCTCGACAAGGACGGGAGGGGGGGAGGGAAGACGAACGGGAGTGCGAAGAAAGGGCTTGACACAGGAGACATGGAAGACAGGATGGACGCAACGAAGATGTCGCACAGCGACAGGATTGACGACCTGGGAGACACGGAACGGACCAATGAACCGCGGCGTCAACTTACGAGAAGCTGTCGTAAGAGGAAGGTTGCGAGTGGAAAGCCACACTCTCTGGCCGCAACAATACCTTGGACTCTTAATCCTGCGTTTATTGGCGGCTCTCACAGTCTGTGCCCTGTAACGGCAAAGTGCAGACCTCACCCTCCTCCAGGTGCGCTCACAACGTTGGACAAACGGAGGGAACGCTGGACTCGGCAAGCTGGGATGAGAACAGAGGAGGCTGGTAACCCAGACTACTCTGAAACGGAGATAACCCGGTAGCAGACGAAGGAAGCGAATTGTGAGCGTATTCTGCCCAGGGGAGCTGTTCTGCCCAAGACGCAGGGTTTCTGAAAGAAAGGCTGCGTAGTATGCGACCAATCGTCTGATTGGCCCTCTCTGCTTGACCGTTAGACTGGGGATGAAACCCGGAAGAGAGACTGACGGACGCACCAATCAAACGACAGAACTCCCTCCAAAACTGTGACGTGAATTGCGGGCCTCTGTCTGAAACGGCGTCTAACGGGAGGCCATGAATTCTGAATACATTCTCGATAATGATTTGTGCCGTCTCCTTAGCGGAAGGAAGTTTAGCGAGGGAATGAAATGTGCCGCCTTAGAGAACCTATCGACAACCGTAGAATCACAGTCTTCCCCGCAGACAAAGGCAGACCGGTAATGAAGTCTAGGGCGATGTGAGACCATGGTCGAGAAGGAATGGGGAGCGGTCTGAGACGACCGGCAGGAGGAGAGTTACCCGACTTAGTCTGCGCGCAGTCCGAACAAGCAGCCACGAAGCGGCGCGTGTCACGCTCCTGAGTCGGCCACCAAAAGCGCTGGCGAATAGACGCAAGAGTGCCTCGAACACCGGGATGACCAGCTAACTTGGCAGAGTGAGCCCACTGAAGAACAGCCAGACGAGTGGAAACAGGAACGAAAAGGAGGTTACTAGGACAAGCGCGCGGCGCGCAGTGTGCGTGAGTGCTTGCCCAACCTGTCTTTCAATTCCCCAGACTGTTAACCCGACAACACGCCCATAAGGAAGAATCCCCTCGGG
Organism: Oncorhynchus gorbuscha; assembly: GCF_021184085.1. NCBI lineage: Eukaryota > Metazoa > Chordata > Actinopteri > Salmoniformes > Salmonidae > Oncorhynchus > Oncorhynchus gorbuscha. The sequence goes on from NC_060173.1 coordinate 86,872,951, forward strand.
ATCAGTAGAAGCCACAGAAGAACTAAACAGACGGGATAAGGCATCAGGCTTGGTGTTCTTGCTACCCGGACGGTAAGAAATCACAAACTCGAAACGAGCGAAAAACAACGCCCAACGAGCTTGACGGGCATTAAGTCGTTTGGCAGAACGGATGTACTCAAGGTTCTTATGGTCTGTCCAAACGACAAAAGGAAGTCGCCCCCTCAACCACTGTCGCCATTCGCCTAGGGCTAAGCGGATGGCGAGCAGTTCACGGTTACCCACATCATAGTTGCGCTCAGATGGCGACAGGCGATGAGAAAAATAAGCGCAAGGATGAACCTTATCGTCAGACTGGAAGCGCTGGGATAGAATGGCTCCCACGCCTACCTCTGAAAAGCGTCAACCTCGACAATGAATTGTCTAGTGACGTCAGGAGTAACGAGGATAGGAGCGGACGTAAAACGTTCTTTTAGAAGATCAAAAGCTCCCTGGGCGGAACCGGACCACTTAAAACACGTCTTGACAGAAGTAAGAGCTGTGAGAGGGGCAGCAACTTGACCGAAATTACGAATGAAACGCCGATAGAAATTAGCGAAACCTAAAAAGCGCTGCAACTCGACACGTGACCTTGGAACGGGCCAATCACTGACAGCTTGGACCTTAGCGGAATCCATCTGAATGCCTTCAGCGGAAATAACGGAACCGAGAAAAGTAACGGAGGAGACATGAAAAGAGCACTTCTCAGCCTTTACGTAGAGACAATTCTCTAAAAGGCGCTGTAGAACACGTCGAACGTGCTGAACATGAATCTCGAGTGACGGAGAAAAAATCAGGATATCGTCAAGATAGACAAAAACAAAGATGTTCAGCATGTCTCTCAGAACATCATTAACTAATGCCTGAAAAACAGCTGGCGCATTGGCGAGACCGAACGGCAGAACCCGGTACTCAAAATGCCCTAACGGAGTGTTAAACGCCGTTTTCCACTCGTCCCCCTCTCTGATGCGCACGAGATGGTAAGCGTTACGAAGGTCCAACTTAGTAAAGCACCTGGCTCCCTGCAGAATCTCGAAGGCTGATGACATAAGGGGAAGCGGATAACGATTCTTAACCGTTATGTCATTCAGCCCTCGATAATCACGCAGGGCGCAGAGTACCGTCCTTCTTCTTAACAAAAAAGAACCCCGCCCCGGCCGGAGAGGAAGAAGGCACTATGGTACCGGCGTCAAGAGACACAGACAAATAATCCTCGAGAGCCTTACGTTCGGGAGCCGACAGAGTATAGTCTACCCCGAGGAGGAGTGGTCCCCGGAAGGAGATCAATACTACAATCATACGACCGGTGAGGAGGAAGGGAGTTGGCTCGGGACCGACTGAAGACCGTGCGCAGATCATGATATTCCTCCGGCACTCCTGTCAAATCGCCAGGTTCCTCCTGAGAAGTAGGGACAGAAGAAACGGGAGGATGGCAGACATTAAACACTTCACATGACAAGAAACGTTCCAGGATAGGATAGAATTACTAGACCAATTAATAGAAGGATTATGACATACTAGCCAGGGATGACCCAAAACAACAGGTGTAAACGGTGAACGGAAAATCAAAAAAGAAATAGTCTCACTGTGGTTACCAGATACTGTGAGGTTAAAGGTAGTGTCTCAAATCTGATACTGGGAAGATGACTACCATCTAAGGCGAACATGGGCGTAGGCTTCTCTAACTCTCTGAAAGGAATGTCATGTTTCCGAACCCATGCTTCGTCCATGAAACAACCCTCAGCCCCAGAGTCTATCAAGGCACTACATGTAGCACCGAACCGGTCCAGCGTAGATGGACCGACAAAAATAGTACAGGATTTTGATGGAGAGACTTGAGTAGTTGCGCTCACCTGTAGCCCTCCGCTTACAGATGAGCTCTGGCTTTACTGGACATGAATTAACAAAATGTCCAGCAACTCCGCAATAGAGACACAGGCGGTTGGTGATCCTCCGTTCCCTCTCCTTAGTCGAGATGCGAATCCCTCCCAGCTGCATGGGCTCAGTCTCTGAGCCAGAGGAGGAGATGGTTGCGATGCGGAGCAGGGAAACACCGTTGATGCGAGCTCTCTTCCACGAGCCCGGTGACGAAGATCTACCCGTCGTTCTATGCGGATGGCGAGAGCAATCAAAGAGTCCACATCTGAAGGAACCTCCCGGGAGAGAATCTCATCCTTAACCACTGCGTGGAGTCCCTCCAGAAAACGAGCGAGCAGCGCCGGCTCGTTCCACTCACTAGAGGCAGCAAGAGTGCGAAACTCAATAGAATAATCCGTTATGGACCGTTCACCTTGGCATAAGGAAGCCAGGGCCCTAGAAGCCTCCCCTACCAAAAACTGAACGGTCAAAAACCCGAATCATCTCCTCTTTAAAGTTCTGGAACTTGTTAGAGCAATCAGCCCTTGCCTCCCAGATAGCTGTGCCCCATTCTCGAGCCCGGCCAGTAAGGAGTGAAATGACGTAAGCAACCCGAGCTCTCTCTCTAGAGTATGTGTTGGGTTGGAGAGAGAACACAATCTCACACTGCGTGAGAAAGGAGCGGCACTCAGTGGGCTGCCCGGAGTAGCAAGGTGGGTTATTAACCCTAGGTTCTGGAGGCTCGGCAGGCCAGGAAGTAACAGGTGGCACGAGACGTAGACTCTGGAACTGTCCAGAGAGGTCGGAAACCTGAGCGGCCAGGTTCTCCACTGCATGGCGAGCAGCAGACAATTCCTGCTCGTGTCTGCCGAGCATGGCTCCTTGGATCTCGACGGCAGTGTAACGAGCGTCTGAAGTCGCTGGGTCCATTCCTTGGTCGGTTCCTTCTGTCATGCTGGTGAAAGAGGACCCAAAAGCGACTTAGCGAAAACAGAGTCTTTAATCCAGTAAAGTAAATACAATCAAAAAACACAACTTTCACTCGAAATGACGAGGACAAACTGGAGACTCGATCTTGAACAGCAGGTGAACAACAGGTTGCCTCTGGAAGGCACTTGAACCAGACAGACTCAGACACCTGCTCACCACGCAGCATCTGAGGAAAACACGACACGACAGGGCGATACACAAACACAGCACGGTGAATTCTAGACAAGGAACCGACAGGGCAGAAACGAATAACAAGGAGAGAAATAGGGACTCTAATCAGGGAAAAGGATCGGGAACAGGTGTGGGAAGGCTAAATGATGATTAGGGGAATAGGAACAGCTGGGAGCAGGAACGGAACGATAGAGAGAAGAGAGAGCGAGAGAGTGAGAGAGGGAGGGGGAGAGAGAGGGATAGAAAGAGGGAAAGAACCTAATAAGACCAGCAGAGGGAAACGAATAGAATGGGGAGCACAGGGACAAGACATGATAATAAATGACAAAACATGACAGAAGATTATGAAATAACACATGGAATCACAGTAGTAACCAAAAAAGTGTTTAAAAAATCCAAATGTATTTTATATTTGAGCCACCCTTTGCCTTGATGACAGCTTTGCAAACTCTTGGCACTTTCAACCAGCTTCATGAGGTAGTCACCTAGAATGCATTTCAATTAACATGTGTGCCTTGTTGTGACAAGGTAGGGGTGGTATACAAAACATTGCCCGATAAGTCCATATTATGGCAAGAACAGATCAAATGAGCAAAAAGGAATGACAGTCCATCATTAGTTTAAGACATGAAGGTCAGTCTTCAATTGCGGTCACAACAACCATCAAGTGCTATGCGGAAACTGGCTCTCTTGAGGACTGTTACCTCTGCTGCAAAGGACAAGTTCATTAAAGTTACCAGCTTCAGAAAATGCAGTATTTTTTTACTTCAGAGTTCAAGTAACAGACACATCTCAACATCAACTGTTCAGAGGAGACTGCATGATTTAGATTTTTTTATTTCACCTTTATTTAACCAGGTAGGCTAGTTGAGAACAAGTTCTCATTTACAACTGCGACCTGGCCAAGATAAAGCAAAGCAGTGCGACACAAAAAACAACACAGAGTTGTTACACATGGAATAAACAAACATGCAGTCAATGATACAATAGAAAAAAAGTCTATATACAGTGTGTGCAAATGAGGTAGGATAAGGGAGGTATGGCAATAAATAGGCCACAGTTGGGAAATAATTATAATATAGCAATTAAACACTGGAGTGAAAGCTGTGCAGAAGATGAGTGTGCAAGTAGAGATACTAGGGTGCAAAGGAGCAAAATAAATAAAATAAATAACAGTATGGGGATGAGGTAGTTGGATGGGCTATGTACAGGTGCTGCTCTGACAGCTGGTCCTTAGTGAGAGAGATATGAGTCTCCAGCTTCAGTGATTTTTGCAGTTCGTTCCAGTCATTGGCAGCAGAGAACTGGCAGGAAAGGCGGCGGAAGAGCAATTGGATTTGGGGGTGACCAGTGAAATATATCTGCTGGAGCGCGTGCTACGAGTGGGTGCTGCTATGGTGACCAGTGAGCTGAGACAAGGCAGGTATTTACCTAGCAAAGACTTATAGATGACCTGGAGCCAGTGGGTTTGGGGACAGATATGAAGCGAGGGCCAGCCAACAGAAGTACACAGGTCACAGTGGTGGGTAGTATATGGGGATTTAGTGACAAAACGGATGGCACTGTGATAGACTTCATCGAATTTGCTGAGTAGAGTGTTGGAGGCTATTTTGTAAATGACATCGCCGAAGTTAAGGATCGGTAGGATGGTCAGTTTTATGAGGGTATGTTTGGCAGTATGAGTGAAGGATGCTTTGTTGCGAAATAGGAAGCCGATTCTAGATTTAATTTTGGATTGGAGATGCTTAATGTGAGTCTGGAAGGAGAGTTTACAGTCTAACCAGACACCTAGGTATTTGTAGTTGTTCACATATTCACAAGTCAGAACCGTCCAGAGTAGTGATGCTGGACGGGCGGGCAGGTGTGGGAAATGATCGGTTGAAGAGCATGCATTTAGTTTTACTTGCATTTAAGAGCTGTTGGAGGCCACGGAAGGAGAGATGTATGGCATTGAAGCTCGTCTGGAGGTTAGTTAACACAGTGTCCAAAGAAGGGCTATAAGTAAACAGAATTGTGTCATCTGAGTAGAGGTGGATCATAGAATCGCCAGCAGCAAGAGCGACATCATTGATGTATACAGAGAAAATAGTCGGCCCGAGGATTGGCCTCTGTGGGTCAAGAGTGTCCCCCCTTTTTAGAGGGGGGATGACCGCAACAGATTTCCAGTCTTTGGGGATCTCAGACAATATGAAAGATATGTTGAACAGGCTAGTAATGGGGTTTGCAACAATTTCGGCGTATAATTTTAGAAAGAGAGGGTCCAGATTGTCTAGCCCGGCTGATTTGTAGTGGTCCTAATTTTGCAGCTCTTTCAGAACATCAGCTATATGGATTTGGGTGAAGGAGAAATGGGGAGGCTTGGGCAAGTTGTTGTGGGGGTGCAGGGCTGTTGACCGCAGTAGGGGTAGCTAGGTGGAAAGCATGGCCAGCTGAAGAAAAATGCTTATTGAAATTCTCAATTATCGTGGGTTTATCGGTGGTGACAGTGTTTCCTAGCCTCAGTTCAGTGGGCAGCTGGGAGGAGGTGCTCATATTCTCCATGGTCTTTATAGTGTCCTACAATGTTTTGGAGTTTGTGCAACAGGATGCAAATTTCTGTTTGAAAAAGCTAGCCTTTGCTTTCCTAACTGGCTGTGTATATTGGTTCCTAACTTCTCTGAAAAGTTGCATATCGCGGGGGCTGTTCGATGCTAATGCAGTACGCCACAGGATGTTTTTGTGCTGGTCAAGGGTAGTCAGGTCTGGAGTGAACCAAGGGCTATATCTGTTCCTGGTTCTACATTTTTTTAATGGGGCATGCTTATTTAAGATGGTGAGGAAAGTACTTTTTCCTCGACTGACAGAATGAGGTCAATATCCTTCCAGGATACTCAGGCCAGGTCGATTAGAAAGGCCTGCTCGCTGAAGTGTTTTAGGGAGCATTTGACAGTGATGAGGGGTGGTCGTTTGACCGCAGACCAATTACAGATGCAGGCAATGAGGCAGTGATCGCTGAGATCCTGGTGGAAGACAGCAGAGGTGTATTTGGAGGGCAGGTTGGTTAGGGTGAGGCCTTCAAAGTCAAATTGCTGCAAAGAAACCACTACTAAAAGACTCCAATAAGAAGAAGAGACTTGCTTGGGACAAGAAACATGAGCAATGGCCATTAGACAGTTGGAAATCTGTCCTTTGGTCTGATTTTTGGTTCAAACCGGTGTGACTTTGTGAGACGCAGAGTAAGTGAACGGATGATCTCGGCATGTGTGGTTCCCACCGTGAGGCATGGAGGAGGTGGTGTGATAGGTATGGGGGTGCTTTGCTAGTGACACAGTCTGTGGTTTATTTAAGGCACACTTAACCATCATGGCTACCACAGCATTTTGCAGTGATACGCCATCCCATCTGGTTTGTGCTTATTGGGACTATCATTTGGTGTTCAACAGGACAATGACTCAAAAAACACCTCCAGGCTGTGTAAGGGCTATTTGACGTAGAAGGAGAGTGATGGTGCTGCATCAGATGACCTGGCATCCAGAATCATCTGAACTCAATTCAATTGAGATGGACCACATAGTGATTGAAAAGCAGCCAACAAGTGCTCAGCTTATGTGGCAATTCCTTCAAGACTGTCGGAAAAGCTTTCATGAAACTGGTTGAGATAATTCCAAGAGGGCTACTTTGAAGAATCTAAAATCTAAAATATATTTTTTAACACTTTTTTGGTTAAAAAAAATATTCCACATTTCATAGTGTTGATGTCTGCACTATTATTCTACATTCTAGAAAATAGTAAAAATGTAAGAAAACCCTTGAAGGAGTAGGAGTGTTCGACTGTGAGTTACTCCACCTCAAGAATTGCATTTGGCGAAAGACTCGGCACACACATACTCTGGCTGACTGGCTCTTGTTCAGGCAAATGAGAAATAAGTGCACTCAGGATATCCGGAAGGCCAAAGTTAGTTACTTTAAGGAGCTGTTCTCTCTGTGGGTTTAACACTACGAAGTTCTGGAAAACGTTTAAATACCTGGAGAATAAACCCTCCTTCTCACAGCTGCCCATGTCCCTTAAAGTTGATGTGGTTGTAACTGACAAGAAGCACATGACTGAGCTCCTTAATCACCACTTCATTAAGTCAGGATTCCTCTTTGACTCAGCCATGCCTCCTTGCACTTCCAACATTTCCTCATCTCCCACCCCTTCTAATGCAACTTTCCCCGACGCTTCTCCCTCTTTTCCCCCTGCCCTGCTACAAAGTTTCTTCTCGCAGGCGGTCACAAAGTTTATTCTCGCAGTCCGAGGTGCTAACGGATCTCCTGAAACTTGACCCTAAAAAAACATCTGGGTCAGATGGTTTAGACCCTTTCTTCTTTAAGATAGCTGCCCCTATCATCGCCAAGCCTATCTCTTACCTTTAAAAAAAAAACTTGTTTCTCCTTTCTGGGGAGGTTCCCATGGCTTGGAAGGCAGCGACAGTCTGTCCTTTATTTAAGGGGAGATCAAGCTGATCCTAACTGTTATAGGCCTATTTCTAGTTTTGCCCTGTTTATCAAAAATGTTGGAAAAACAGATTGCAAATTTGGTATGCAATCTGGTTTCTGCGCAGGTTATGGATGTGTCACTGCAACCTTAAAAAGGTCCTAAATGATGTCACCATTGCCTTTGATTCTAAGCAATTTGTTGCTGCTATTTTTATTGACTTTTGACAAAAGCCAAAGCTTTTGATACAGTAGACCATTCCATTCTTGTGGGCCGGCTAAGGAGTATTGGTGTCTCATAAGGTTCTTTGGCCTGGTTTGCTTACTACCTCTCTCAACGAGCACAGTGTATGAAGTCAGAACATCTACTGTGTCCGCCACTGCCCGTCACCAACAGAGTACCCCAAAGCTCAATCCTAGCCCCCATGCTCTTCTCAATTTACATCAACAACATAGCTCAGACAGTAGGAAGCTCTCTCATCCACTTATATGCAGATGATACAGTCTTATACTCAGCTTGCCCCTCCCCGGATTTTGTGTCAAAAGCTCTACAACAAAGATTTCTTAGTGTCCAACAGGCTTTCTCTACCCTTAACCTTGTTCTGAACACCTCCTTAACAAAGGTAATGTGGTTTGGTAAGAAGAATGCCCCGCTCGCCACAGGTCTGATTACTATATCTGAGGGTTTAGTCACCTCATACAAGTACTTGGGTGTATGGCTAGAAGGCACACTGTCCTTCTCTCAGCACATATCAAAGCTGCAGGCTAAAGTTAAATCTAGACGTGGATTGCTCTATCGTAATCGCTCCTCTTTCACCCCAGCTGCCAAACTTTATCCTGATTCAGATGACCATCCTACCCATGCTAGATTACGGAGATATAATTTATAGATCGGCAGGTAAGGGTGCTCTCAAGCGGCTAGATGTTCTTTACCATTTGGCCATCAGATTTGCCACCAATGCTCCTTATAGGACACATCATTTCACTCTATACTCCTCTGTAAACTGGTCGTCTCTGTATACCCGTCGCATCACACACTCAAACAGGACAGTTTTATCTCAATCTCTTCATTCAAAGACTCGATCATGGACACTTTTACTGACAGTTGTGGCTGCTTTGCGTCATGTATTGTTGTCTCTACCTTCTTGCCCTTTATGCTGTTGTCTGTGCCCAATAATGTTTGTACCATGTTATGTGCTGCTACCATGTTGTGTTGCCGCCATGTTCGGTTGCTACTATGTTGTTGCCATGTTGTGTTGCTACTGCACTGTGTTGTCATGTGCTGCTGCCTTTCTATTATCTTGTCTTAGTTCTCTCTTTATGTTGTGTTGTCTCTCTTGTCGTGATGCGTATTTGTTTTTTTTAAATACCAGTCCCCCGTCCCCACAGCAGGTATTTTGCCCTTTGGTAGGCTGTCATTGTAAATACAAATACTGACTTGCCTAGTTAAATAAAGGTTAAATAAAAAACTGCCAAAATGGATAATGACTTAACCCCCATGTCTTTAAAGCGTGTTGTCTCGAGTGGATTGAAACATAGGTTTAACATAGTCTAAGTAATTATTTGATGATAGTAGGCTAGTAATCAATCAATTAATCAATCAATGTGACTTATAAGCATTATAGGGAATGTAAAAGCTTCAAAACAGTATGGACCATGTTGTTAACTTACATGATGATCTCTTGTTAAAGCACCTTTTCCTTCAGCAAACATTTAACCTGTCAACAGCTGACTTATGTGAGATCCTCTGTAGCAGATAACATGTTATTTGGGCTGTCTCGGAGTAAACTGTAGTATTTATCAGTTAAGTGTTTATAGGCAGGTTATTCAGCAGTTACATTTTGATTACACATAGACTACATGACCAAAAGTAGGACACCTGCTCGTCGAACATCTCATTCCAAAATCATGGCCATTAATATGGAGTTGGTCCCCCTCTTGTTGCTATAATGGCCTCCATTCTTCTGGGAAGGCTTTCCACAAGATGTTAGAACATTGCTGCAGGGACTTGATTCCATTCAGCCACAAGAGCATTAGTGAGGTCAGGCACTGATGTTGGGTGGTTAGGCCTGACTCGCAGTTGGCGTTGCAATTCATCTCAAAGGCGATCGATTCAGTTGAGGTCAGTCAAGTTCTTCCACACCGATCTAAACAAATTATTTCTGTATGGACCTCGCTTTGTGCACGGGGGCATTGTCATGCTGAAACAGGAAAGGGCCTTCCCCAAACTGTTACCACAAAATTGGAAGCACAGAATCGTTGATAATGTCATTGTATGCTGTAGAGTTAAGATTTTCCTTCACTGGAACTAAGGGACCGTGCTTTGTGCTAGCCCGAACCATAAAAAACAGCCCCAGACCATTATTCCAACTCCACCAAACTGTACAAATCAAATCAAATCAAATCAAATTTATTTATATAGCCCTTCGTACATCAGCTGATATCTCAAAGTGCTGTACAGAAACCCAGCCTAAAACCCCAAACAGCAAACAATGCAGGTGTAAAAGCACGGTGGCTAGGAAAAACTCCCTAGAAAGGCCAAAACCTAGGAAGAAACCTAGAGAGGAACCGGGCTATGTGGGGTGGCCAGTCCTCTTCTGGCTGTGCCGGGTAGAGATTATAACAGAAAATGACCAAGATGTTATGACCAGCATGGTCAAATAATAATAAGGCAGAACAGTTGAAACTGGAGCAGCAGCACAGTCAGGTGGACTGGGGACAGCAAGGAGCCATCATGTCAGGTAGTCCTGGGGCACGGTCCTAGGGCTCAGGTCCTCCGAGAGAGAGAAAGAAAGAGAGAATTAGAGAGAGCATATGTGGGGTGGCCAGTCCTCTTCTGGCTGTGCCGGGTGGAGATTATAACAGAACGTGGCCAAGATGTTCAAATGTTCATAAATGACCAGCATGGTTGAATAATAGTAAGGCAGAACAGTTGAAACTGGAGCAGGAGCATGGCCAGGTGGACTGGGGACAGCAAGGAGTCCTCATGTCAGGTAGTCCTGGGACATGGTCCTAGGGCCCAGGCCAGTTGAAACTGGAGCAGCAGCATGGCCAGGTGGACTGGGGACAGCAAGGAGTCATCATGTCAGGTAGTCCTGGGGCATGGTTCTAGGGCTCAGGTCCTCCGAGAGAGAGAAAGAAGA
>NC_060173.1:86883684-86891264 GCF_021184085.1 Oncorhynchus gorbuscha
CTTCAAAGTAGCCATCCTTGTCATGTTTTGTCTTATATTGTCTTGTCATTTTGCTTTTCCTTCTGTTCGTTTTCCCCTGCTGGTCTTTTAGGTTTGTTCCCTTTTTTCTCTCTCCCTTCCCTCTCTCTCTTCTCTCTATCGTTCCGTTCCTGCTCCCAGCTGTTCCTATTCCCCTAATCAATCATTTAGTCTTTCCACACCTGTCCCCTATCCTTTCCCCTGATTAGAGTCCCTATTTCTCCCTTGTTTTCCCGTTTCTGTCCTGTCGGATCCTTGTATATTGTTCACCGTGCTGTGTCTTTGTATCGTCCTGTCGTGTCGTGTTTCCCTCAGATGCTGCGTGGTGAGGCAGGTGTCTGAGTCTGCTACGGTCAAGTGCCTTCCCCGAGGCAACCTACAGTTTATGATCGAGTCTCAGTCTGTTCTCGTCACACGAGTGGAATTGTTTTTATATGCTTTATTTACCGCTCCGATTTGTCTAGGAGTATTGCATATTTCCTTTACTGGATTAAAGACTCTGTTTTCGCCAAGTCGCTTTTGGGTCCTCATTCACCTGCATAACAGAAGGATCCGACCAAAGAATGGACCCAGCGACTACAGACGCTCGTAACACTGCCGTCGAGATCAAGGAGCCATGCTCGGCAGACACGAGCAGGAATTGTCTGCTGCTCGTCATGCCGTGGAGAACCTGGCCGCTCAGGTTTCCGACCTCTCTGGACAGTTCCAGAGTCTTCGTCTCGTGCCACCTGTTACTTCCTGGTCTGCCGAGCCTCCGGAACCTAGGGTTAATAACCCACCTTGTTACTCCGGGCAGCCCACGGAGTGCCGCTCTTTCTCACCCAGTGTGATATTGTGTTCTCTCTCCAACCCAACACATACTCTAGAGAGAGAGCTCGGGTTAACTTACGTCATATCACTCCTTACTGGGCCAGCTCGAGAGTGGGGCACAGCTATCTGGGAGGCAAGGGCTGATTGTTCTAACAATTACCAGAACTTTAAAAAAAAAGAGGAGATGATTCGGGTTTTTGACCGTTCAGTTTTTGGTAGGGAGGCTTCTAGGGCCCTGGCTTCCCTATGCCAAGGTGATCGATCCATAACGGATTACTCTATAGAGTTTCTCGCACTCTTGCTGCCTCTAGTGACTGGAACGAGCCGGCGCTGCTCGCTCGTTTTCTGGAGGGACTCCACGCAGTGGTTAAAGATGAATTCTCTCCCGGGGAGGTTCCTTCCAGTGTGGACTCTTTGATTGCTCTCGCCATCCGCATAGAACGACGGGTAGATCTTCGTCACCAAGCTCGTGGAAGAGAGCTCGCGTCAACGGTGTTTCCCTGCTCCGCATCGCAACCATCTCCCTCCTCTGGCTCAGGACTGAGCCCATGCAGCTGGGAGGTATTCGCATCTCGACTAAGGAGAGGGAACGGAGGATCACCAACCGCCTGTGCCTCTATTGCGGACTTGCTGGACATTTTGTCAATTCATGTCCAGTAAAAGCCAGAGCTCATCAGTAGCGGAGGGCTACTGGTGGCGCTACTACTCAGGTCTCTCCATCTAGATCCTGTACTACTATGCCGGTCCATCTACGCTGGACCGGTTCGGGTGCTACATGCAGTGCCTTGATAGACTCTGGGGCTGAGGGTTGTTTCATGGACGAAGCATGGGCTCGGAAACATGACATTCCTTTCAGACAGTTAGACAAGCCTACGCCCATGTTCGCCTTAGATGGTAGTCATCTTCCCAGTATCAGATTTGAGACATTACCTTTAACCCTCACAGTATCTGGTAACCACAGTGAGACTATTCTTTTTATTTTTCGTTCACCTTTTACACCTGTTGTTTTGGGTCATCCCTGGCTAGTATGTCATAATCCTTCTATTAATTGGTCTAGTAATTCTATCCTATCCTGGAACGTTTCTTGTCATGTGAAGTGTTTAATGTCTGCCATCCCTCCGTTTCTTCTGTCCCCACTTCTCAGGAGGAACCTGGCGATTTGACAGGGAGTGCCGGAGGAATATCATGATCTGCGCACGGTCTTCAGTGGTCCAGCCAACTCCCTTCCTCCTCACCGGTCGTATGATTGTAGTATTGATCTCCTTCCGGGGACCACTCCTCCTCGGGGTAGACTATACTCTCTGTCGGCTCCCGAACGTAAGGCTCTCGAGGATTATTTGTCTGTGTCTCTTGACGCCGGTACCATAGTGCCTTCTTCCTCTCCTGCCGGGGCGGGGTTTTTTTGTTAAGAAAAAGGACGGTACTCTGCGCCCCTGCGTGGATGAGCCTCGAGGGCTGAATGACATAACGGTTAAGAATCGTTATCCGCTTCCCCTTATGTCATCAGCCTTCGAGATTCTGCAGGGAGCCAGGTGCTTTACTAAGTTGGACCTTCGTAACGCTTACCATCTCGTGCGCATCAGAGAGGGGGACGAGTGGAAAACGGCGTTTAACACTCCGTTAGGGCATTTTGAGTACCGGGTTCTGCCGTTTGGTCTGCCAATGCGCCAGCTGTTTTTCAGGCATTAGTTAATGATGTTCTGAGAGACATGCTGAACATCTTTGTTTTGTCTACCTTGACGATATCCTGATTTTTTCACCGTCACTCGAGATTCATGTTCAGCACGTTCGACGTGTTCTCCAGCGCCTTTTAGAGAATTGTCTCTACGTGAAGGCTGAGAAGTGCTCTTTTCATGTCTCCTCCGTTACTTTTCTCGGTTCCGTTATTTCCGCTGAAGGCATTCAGATGGATTCCGCTAAGGTCCAAGCTGTCAGTGATTGGCCCGTTCCAAGGTCACGTGTCGAGTTGCAGCGCTTTCTAGGTTTCGCTAATTTCTATCGGCGTTTCATTCGTAATTTCGGTCAAGTTGCTGCCCCTCTCACAGCTCTTACTTCTGTCAGACGTGTTTTAAGTGGTCCGGTTCCGCCCAGGGAGCTTTTGATCTTCTAAAAGAACGTTTTACGTCCGCTCCTATCCTCGTTACTCCTGACGTCACTAGACAATTCATTGTCGAGGTTGACGCTTCAGAGGTAGGCGTGGGAGCCATTCTATCCCAGCGCTTCCAGTCTGACGATAAGGTTCATCCTTGCGCTTATTTTTCTCATCGCCTGTCGCCAGCTGAACGCAACTATGATGTGGGTAACCGCGAACTGCTCGCCATCCGCTTAGCCCTAGGCGAATGGCGACAGTGGTTGGAGGGGGCGACCGTTCCTTTGTCGTTTGGACAGACCATAAGAACCTTGAGTACATTCGTTCTGCCAAACGACTTAATGCTCGTCAAGCTCGTTGGGCGTTGTTTTTCGCTGCGTTTGAGTTTGTGATTTCTTACCGTCCGGGTAGCAAGAACACCAAGCCTGATGCCTTATCCCGTCTTTTTAGTTCTTCTGTGGCTTCTACTGATCCCGAGGATTCTTCCTTATGGGCGTGTTGTCGGGTTGACAGTCTGGGGAATTGAAAGACAGGTTAAGCAAGCACTCACGCACACTGCGTCGCCGCGCACTTGTCCTAGTAACCTTCTTTTTCGTTCCTGTTTCTACTCGTCTGGCTGTTCTTCAGTGGGCTCACTCTGCCAAGTTAGCTGGTCATCCCGGCGTTGAGGCACTCTTGCTTCTATTCGCCAGCGCTTTTGGTGGCCGACTCAGGAGCGTGACACGCGCCGTTCGTGGCTGCTTGTTCGGACTGCGCGCAAACTAAGTCAGGTAACTCTCTCCTGCCGGTCGTCTCAGACCGCTTCCCATTCCTTCTCGACCATGGTCTCACATCGCCTAGACTTCATTACCTGTCTGCCTTTGTCTGCGGGGAAGACTGTGATTCTTACGGTTGTCGATAGGTTCTCTAAGGCGGCACATTTCATTCCCCTCGCTAAACTTCCTTCCGCTAAGGAGACGGCACAAATCATCATCGAGAATGTGTTCAGAATTCATGGCCTCCCGTTAGACGCCGTTTCAGACAGAGGCCCGCAATTCACGTCACAGTTTTGGAGGGAGTTCTGTCGTTTGATTGGTGCGTCCGTCAGTCTCTCTTCCAGGTTTCATCCCCAGTCTAACGGTCAAGCAGAGAGGGCCAATCAGACGATTGGTCGCATACTACGCAGCCTTTCTTTCAGAAACCCTGCGTCTTGGGCAGAACAGCTCCCCTGGGCAGAATACGCTCACAACTCGCTTCCTTCGTCTGCTACCGGGTTATCTCCGTTTCAGAGTAGTCTGGGTTACCAGCCTCCTCTGTTCTCATCCCAGCTTGCCGAGTCCAGCGTTCCCTCCGCTCAAGCTTTTGTCCAACGTTGTGAGCGCACCTGGAGGAGGGTGAGGTCTGCACTTTCCGTGTCTCCCAGGTCGTCAATCCTGTCGATGTGCGACTGCTTCTTCCGCGACATCTTCGTCGCGTCCATCCTGTCTTCCATGTCTCCTGTGTCAAGCCCTTTCTTCGCACCCCCGTTCGTCTTCCCTCCCCCCCTCCCGTCCTTGTCGAGAGAGCACCTATTTACAAGGTACGTAGGATCATGGACATGCGTTCTCGGGGACGGGGTCACCAATACTTAGTGGATTGGGAGGGTTACGGTCCTGAGGAGAGGAGTTGGGTCCCGTCTCGGGACGTGTTGGACCGTTCACTGATTGATGATTTCCTCCGTTGCCGCCAGGATTCCTCCTCGAGTGCGCCAGGAGGCGCTCGGTGAGTGGGGGGGTACTGTCATGTTTTGTCTTATATTGTCTTGTCATTTTGCTTTTCCTTCTGTTCGTTTTCCCCCTGCTGGTCTTTTTTAGGTTCGTTCCCTTTTTTCTCTCTCCCTTCCTCTCTCTCTTCTCTCTATCGTTCCGTTCCTGCTCCCAGCTGTTCCTATTCCCCTAATCAATCATTTAGTCTTTCCACACCTGTCCCCTATCCTTTCCCCTGATTAGAGTCCCTATTTCTCCCCCTTGTTTTCCGTTTCTGTCCTGTCGGATCCTTGTATATTGTTCACCGTGCTGTGTCTTTGTATCGTCCTGTCGTGTCGTGTTTCCCTCAGATGCTGCGTGGTGAGCAGGTGTCTGAGTCTGCTATGGTCAAGTGCCTTCCCGAGGCAACCTACAGTTTATGATCGAGTCTCCAGTCTGTTCTCGTCATTACGAGTGGAATTGTTTTTTATGCTTTATTTACCGCTCCGATTTGTCTAGGAGTATTGCATATTTCCTTTACTGGATTAAAGACTCTGTTTTCGCCAAGTCGCTTTTGGGTCCTCATTCACCTGCATAACAATCCTTTGGCTTGATGACAACTTTGCACACTCTTGGCATTCTCTCAACCAGCTTCATGAGGTTTGTTAAAAGTTATTTTGCAGAATTTCTTTCCTCCACAATGTGTTTGAGCCAATCAGTTGTGTTGTGACCATGTAGGGGTGGTAAACAGAAGATAGCCCTATTTGGTGAAAGTCCATATTATGGCAAGAACAAATAAGAACAAATAAGCAAAGAGAAACGACAGGCCATCATTACTTTAAGACATGAAGGTCTGTCAATGCGAAAATTTTAAGAACTTCGAAAGTTTCTTCAAGTGCAGTCGCAAAAACCATCAAGCGCTATGATGAAACGGGCTCTCATGAGAACCGCCACAGGAACGGAAGTCCCAGAGTTACCTCTGCTGCAGAGGATAAGTTCATTAGAGTAACTGCACCTCAGAATGTAGCCAAAATAAATGCTTTGAATTAGTGCAAAGAAACCATTACTAAGGGACACCAATAAGAAGAAGAGACTTGCTTGGGCCAAGAAACAAGGGCAATTGTCACGAGTTCGACCGAGGTGTTTCCCCTTCCGGGCGGGTGGAGCTCGGCGGTCGTCGTCACCGGCCTATTAGCTGCCACTGATTGTTTTTCCTCCCCCTCCTTGTATGTTTAGTGGTAGCACCTGTTTATGTTAATTAGTTTGTCTTTATTAGTCAGCCGGCCCGCCTGGTTGTTGTGCGGGATTATTTCATTGTAAACTTCGGCTCTGTTGTAAAGGTACGTGTTAGTGCCTAGTCGTGTATTGTATTTTTTGATTCCCTGTGTTTTGGGAACGTAACTTTTGTGAGCACCCTGTGGTGCGTTGGTGCTATTAAAAGACGCACAGCATTGAACTCTGTCTCCTGCATTTGACTTCACACCCACGACACCCGGAGCATTACAGCAATAAACATTAGACTGGTGGAAATCTGTCCTTTGGTCTGATGAGTCGAAATTTGCGTTTTTTTTGGTTCCAACCGCCATGTCTTTGTGAGCGGATGATCTCTGCATGTGTGGTTTCCACCGTGAAACATGGAGGAGGAGGTGTGATGGTGCTTTGCTGGTGACACTGTCAGTGATTTATTTTGAATTCAATGCACACTTAACCAGCATGTCTACCACATAATTCTGCAGCAAAAGCCATCCCATCTGGTTTGTGGTTAGTGTGACTATAATTTGTTTTTCAACAACACAATGACCCAACAAACCTCCAGGCTGTGTAAGGGCTATTTGACCAAGAAGGAGAGTGATGGAGTGCTGCATCAGATGACCTGGCCTACACAATCCCGACCTCAACCACATTGAGATGGTTTGGGATGAGTCGGACCGCAGAGTGAAGGAAAAGCAGCCAACAAGGGCTCAGCATACAGTGGTTGTTCCACTAAAAGTTTTGCGATTAGGCTTCGGGACTTAGAGGTAATTTGTGGTTTAGTGCGGTACCCTGCGTCACCACTTCATTGCTCCAGACCAGCGCAAGGGGGAGTTAGAGCACTGATCATGCTTTTGGGTCCTACTGTGTCTCTAACTGACAATGAATGGGTGGCTTAAATCTAAATAGAAACGGATAATTGTGCACAACTTCAGTATTACTTACTAAAATTGTTGTTACACTAAGGTTTTTATTATTTTATTTTGTTAGGATTATTTTGGTTTTACTGTAGTACTGTAGGCCACTCACGACCGGTCACGTTATACAGCGCCTGAGTAGCGCAACGGTCTAAGACACTGAATACCAGTGCAAGCTGCGTTGCTACATACCCGTGCCGTCCTCGACTGGGAAACCCATGAGATGATTGTCGGTTTTTGGTTTCTCTCCCTCTAAAAACATGTCTCACCCCATGTTCAAGAATGGTATTTTTCTCCTCATTTTACGTTATTTGAAAATGAAATAATCTCCAAAATATATATATTTTTAAACAAAGCAATTATTATTCATTTAGTAGAACTATATAAAATCCCGTTGGATATTCTCACAGATATTTTATCAACCCTGTTATTAGCAGGACAATATACACTGCTCAAAAAAATAAAGGGAAAACTAAGATAACACATCCTACACAACAATTAAATATTGTTATTAAATACTTTTTTATTTACATAGTTGAATGCGCTGACAACAAAATCACACAAAAATTATCAATGGAAATCAAATTTATCAACCCATGGATGGAGTTCTGGATTTGAGTCACACTCAAAATTAAAGTGGAAAACCACACTACAGGCTGATCCGACTTTGATGTAATGTCCGTAAAACAAGTAAAAATGAGGCTCAGTAGTGTGTGTGGCCTCCACGTGCCTGTATGACCTCCCTACAACGCCTGGGCATGCTCCTGATGAGGTGGTGGATGGTCTCCTGAG